>NW_027506877.1:1060640-1063140 GCF_052324685.1 Brachyhypopomus gauderio | reverse complement strand
CTCCCCCTTCCAACCTCAGTGTGTATCTCCCCCTTCCTACCTCAGTGTGTATCTCCCCTTCCAACCTCAGTGTGTATCTCCCCTTCCAACCTCAGTGTGTATCTCCCCTTCCAACCTCAGTGTGTATCTCTACTTCCCACCTCAGTGTGTATCTCCCCTTCCAACCTCAGTGTGTATCTCTACTTCCCACCTCAGTGTGTATCTCCCCTTCCAACCTCAGTGTGTATCTCCCCTTCCTACCTCAGTGTGTATCTCCCCTTCCTACCACAGTGTGTATCTCCCCTTCCTACCACAGTGTGTATCTCCCCTTCCAACCTCAGTGTGTATCTCTACTTCCCACCTCAGTGTGTATCTCCCCTTCCTACCTCAGTGTGTATCTCCCCTTCCTACCTCAGTGTGTATCTCCCCTTCCAACCTCAGTGTGTATCTCCCCTTCCTACCTCAGTGTGTATCTCCCCTTCCAACCTCAGTGTGTATCTCCCCTTCCTACTTCAGTGTGTATCTCCCCTTCCTACCTCAGTGTGTATCTCCCCTTCCTACCTCAGTGTGTATCTCCCCTTCCTACCTCAGTGTGTATCTCCCCCTTCCAACCTCAGTGTGTATCTCCCCTTCCTACCACAGTGTATATCTCCCCTTCCTACCTCAGTGTGTATCTCCCCCTTCCTACCTCAGTGTATATCTCCCCTTCCTACCTCAGTGTGTATCTCCCCTTCCTACCTCAGTGTGTATCTCCCCCTTCCAACCTCAGTGTGTATCTCCCCTTCCTACCTCAGTGTGTATCTCCCCTTCCTACCTCAGTGTGTATCTCCCCTTCCTACCTCAGTGTGTATCTCCCCTTCCTACCTCAGTGTGTATCTCCCCTTCCTACCGCAGTGTGTATACCATCCCCACATTCTTATCTCAGCATGGATCCTGCTTTGTTACGATGTTAAAAAAGCCATTCAAGAAAGAAACCCATAGTCTCTTGTCAGGGAGTTAAAGTGATCTTTAATATTTGCTCGTTGAAAATATTTGTTTCCCTATTAAGTGCAGTTGTAAGCACCACTATACCCCCCTGTGACATCATAACAGCCAAACGGCAAGCTACTCAGAGCAATAATAAAAACACAGGTTTTCCCCAGAAATGCAAAGAACAGTGGAAATGTTAGTTCAACTATTTATTGTGTCTGAACTGTTTTTTTTTCCCCTTTTGGGTTCTGGGTAAAATAGTTTTTAGCTACAGACAATGTAGTATTTCGTTTCTAATCTATGTGGGTTATGGCCTCCTTGTCAAAGTCCTATTGTCAAAGACGTAATAACACTTAGATATCATTACAGAGCCATACACTCAGTGTACTATACAAAGTGCATTTAATAGAACGCTTGGATACATGTCTGTGTTACGGAACTGCAGCAGTGATGGGTCCTCAGCCTGACACGACATCTGAACAAGCTAGACAACCTCCGCAGGCTCTAGTGCCGCTCGGTAGCATGGACTGAGGAAACAGGTCTAGCTATAACACCACTATGACAGGTCTGGCTATGACACCACTACGACAGATCCGGCTACGACACCACTACTACGACAGGTCTGGCTACAACAACACCACTGTGACATGTCTGGCTACGACACCACCACTACGACAGGTCCGGCTACGACACCACCACTACGACAGGTCCGGCTACCACACCACTACGACAGGTCCAGCTACACCACCACTACGACAGGTCCGGCTACGACAACACCACTACGACAGGTCCGGCTACGACAACACCACTACGACAGGTCCGGCTAAGACACCACCACTACGACAGGTCTGGCTACGGCACCACTACGACAGGTCCGGCTACGACAACACCACTACGACAGGTCCGGCTACGACACCACCACTACGACAGGTCCGGCTACGACACCACCACTACGACAGGTCCGGCTACGACACCACCACTGTGACAGGTCCGGCTACGACAACACCACTACGACAGGTCCGGCTACGACAACACCACTACGACAGGTCCGGCTACGACACCACCACTACGACAGGTCCGGCTACGACACCACTACGACAGGTCCGGCTACGACACCACCACTACGACAGGTCCGGCTACGACAACACCACTACGACAGGTCCGGCTACGACAACACCACTACGACAGGTCCGGCTACGACACCACCACTACGACAGGTCCGGCTACGACACCACTACGACAGGTCCGGCTACGACAACACCACTACGACAGGTCCGGCTACAACAACACCACTACGACAGGTCCGGCTACGACACCACCACTACGACAGGTCCGGCTACGACACCACCACTACAACAGGTCCGGCTACGACAACACCACTACGACAGGTCCGGCTACGACACCACCACTACGACAGGTCCAGCTATGACACCACTACGACAGGTCTGGCTACGACACCACCACTACGACAGGTCTGGTTACGACACCACTACGACAGGTCCGGCTATGACACCACTACAACAGGTCTGGCTACGAAACCACCACTACGACA
>NW_027506877.1:1035640-1055640 GCF_052324685.1 Brachyhypopomus gauderio | reverse complement strand
ACACACACACACACACACACACACACACACAAGCAAACCGCCCACACACAAACAAAACACACACACACACCCACCCACAAACAAACAAAAACACACACACACACACACACACACACACACACAGACAGTACGCCCACACACAAACCAAAACACACATGCACACACAAACATCCGCCCACACACAAACATACAAAGGCACCCAGACATATACCCCCTCCCACAATGAAACTGAAAAAAGCCCCCCACACTCACCGCCCACATACAAACAAAAACACACACACCGAGCCACAAACAAAAATACGCACACACAAACCATCCACACACAAACAAAAATACACACACACACAAACCTCCCACACACAAACACACACACACACACACACCCGCCCACACACAAACAAAAACACTCACACCTGCCCACACACACAAAAACACGCACACACAAACCGCCCACACACAAACAAAAACACACATGCACACACCCACACACAAACAAAAACACACACACACATACCCACCCACAAACAAATACACACACATATACAAACTGCCCACACACAAAAAAACACACATGCACACACACACACACACACACACACACACACCCACATACAAACAAAAACACACACACCCACCCACACACAAACAAAAACACACATACACACACACACAAACAAAAACACACATGCATACACAAACCGCCCACACACAAACAAAAACACACATGCATACACACACCCACCCACACACAAACAAAAACACGCACACACACAAACCGCCCACACACAAACAAAAACACACCCACCCACCCACACACAAACAAAAACACACATACACACACACACAAACAAAAACACACATGCATACACAAACCGCCCACACACAAACAAAAACACACATACACACACCCACCCACAAACAAACAAAAACACACACACATACACAGACAGTACGCCTACACACAAAACAAAACACACATGCACACACAAACATCCACCCACACACAAACATACAAAGGCACATACAACCACCTAGACACATAACCCCTCCCACAATGAAACTGAAAAAAGCCCCCCACACTCACATGCACCAATACACACACACACACACACACACACACACACACACACACACACACACACACACACACACACACACACACACACACACACACCAACACATGCACACCCACCAATACACACACCAACATACACACACATCAACCCAAACACACACAGACCAACACACCAACCCACACACATTCACACACACACAGACACACACACACCAACCCACAGAAACACAAACCATCCCGCACACGCCAACCTACACACAACACACATACACCAACCTACACACACCAACACACAGTACTGTGGGTGTTTACACTCACACACGCATGTTCTATGAGACTTCACCTAAACACTTAATGGTCTAACCAAAAACATATTTTGGCACCGTGCAGAATGAACAGTCATGGCCCAACAGAGCCAGACAGCTTTCTGCTGCACACTCTACGTCAGAACCAACATGTATCCTTCACACTAACGGGCTGGGGGACATGCAGATGTGCCCTTGAGTGGGAGATGATCAGACGTGGCACTCACTTGATAGGCTGCGTCTGATCTACAAAAGGCCTGGATAGTTAAAGGCAACGTATCAACCCGCACGAAGAACATCTACTCAGGGCAGAACTCCACATTAGCTGCAGCTACTCTGTACATCTGCGCTGCTGTTGAGAATGTTTCTGTGATCCTCCTGGCACAGTGCACCAGTCCCTACAGGTGTTTGCTGTATCACAAACCATGTGCTTTTCAGTCTTCCCATGTATAGTTAGTCCTCTCATGTAGATCCTTCATACTTTTCTGCTGTAGGTGCTGTTCATCCAGTCCACCCACATAGTCCACACAAACAACGCTGACCTCATTTCATACTAAACAGTTCATCATTTAAATTCTGTATTTACGGTAATTTTAAATTGCAAATATTTAGGATTGTGGAGAAAAGTTTATTCATAAGAAATCTCAAGCTAAACTACATAAGTGGGGCTGAAAGTCCTGTGAAGCACTCCAGCAGTACCACTATGTGAACTCTATGTGGCAGGAGTGGGAGGAGCCTCTATGTGGCAGGAGTGGGAGGAGCCTCTATGTGGCAGGCGTGGGAGGAGCCTCTATGTGGCAGGTGTAATACAGAGGTGGGAGGAGCCTCTATGTGGTAGGTGTGGGAGGAGCCTCTATGTGGAAGGTTTGATACAGAGGTGGGAGGAGCCTTTATATGGTAGATGTGATACAGAGGTGGGAGGAGCCTCTATGTGGCAGGTGTGATACAGATATGGGAGGAGCCTCTATGTGGCAAGTGTGATACATATGTGGGAGGAGTTGGATCAGAGACATGGCTGGCATAGAGATGTGGGAGGAGCCTCTGCATTGTGGCTGGCATAGAGATGTGGGAGGAGCTTCTGCGTGGTGGCTGGCATAGAGATGTGGGAGGAGCCTCTGCACGGTGGCTGGCATAAAGATGTGGGAGGAGCCTCTGCATTGTGGATGGCATAGAGATGTGGGAGGAGTCTCTGTGTGGTGGCTGGAAGCTGCAATGATGAGCTGCTGGATATGGTGACATGGACATGGTGAGTTTGTTGCGCATCAAAGCTCAAGATGACTGCATTTATGTCATGATCAGGCGTGTGTGTGTGTGTGTGTGTATGTGTGTGTGTGTGTGTGTTTGAGAGAGAGAGAGAGAGAGAGAGAGAGAGAGAAGCTGGAGAGTGTGAGAGTGGATATGAGTGAGAATGAGCGAGATAAAGTTTGTGTGAGAGTGAATGTGTGTGTGTGAAAGAGAGATAGAACCAGGAGTGAGGAGTGTCTGTGACATGTATAAACAGGTATGAGTATGTTTGTGTGTGTGCATGTGCGTGTGTGTGTGTGTGTGTGTGTGTGTGTGTGTGTGTGTGTGTGTGTGTGTGTTTGTGTGCTTGCACATTGGCAATGTAAGATGATGAGTTTTCGCTGCATAATCAGCTGGGCGCAGGTGGACACACTTTCACAGACTAACACAAACAAACACTCACGCTCCTACACACCACACTCACAACCCTCACACAGACACACACACCAACACGCCTCAGACGTCACAGTACTCTCCTTCAGAACTCAATCTCTTTAACAGCATTCCATCTTAATGCCTACGTGTTCAGGAACATCACCCTCTTCAATACCTGATATTGACAAATATTGACAAATGCACACACATGCACACACACATATGCATACACATATCAACCACACACACACACACACACACACACACACACACACACACACACACACACACACACACACACACACACACACACACAACCCACACATACAAGTTTACACAACCCCACACACACACACACACACACACACACACACACAACCCACACATACATGTTTACACAACCCCACACACACACACACACACACACACACACACACACAAATACTCTAAGCCTAACCTGCAGTGACATTTCCCGGGTAAAAGAAGAGCTTAACACACACACGGCAAAGAACTCCTCCCAATCAAAAAACAGAACAGCAAGACCCAACATGACAGAGAGAAACATCATCCCTCTGTTGGCACAAGAACTTCACCCGTGGACCACAGGAGCCTGCGTCTGGGCAGAAAGGCCAGCAACACGGCGAGGAACACAGCAACCCCCCGTGCGCACAGGCGCACACCCCAGGGCATGACTCATCAGCGCTCCCAAGAGGACGCGATACACCTGCAGGAATGCTGACGGGTCCTCGCGTGTGTTTGCCAGTGTCTACGCGCCTGTACAGCCCCGCGGTTCTCCAGCTCCTCGCTGTATCGGTGGACGTCTTTGGCGGGATTCGTGGTTAGTGCAGATAACAATGCTCCCGAGACTCCCACACACAACCTGGCCTGCCGAGATGAAGACGCCCTCTTCATCCTCATTACAGTCAGGGCGATATTTCCACCGTACGAACCTCTGCCTCGAACAACGCTGCTCAACACCCAGCAGCAGGAACTTTGCAGAGAAGCTGCAAAACTGTGGCTTCAACAGCTTTGTTTGAGCATTACGGTCCAAAGCCTCTGTCATCTACTCCATTAATGGTGATCCAGCCGGATTTCCTCTGTGGCTACACACTCGTTTGGTGAGATTTTAGAAAGCTACAGTTCCTCTTGAGTGATGGTGAGACGTTTTTTTTTTTTACCATTGTTCTTCATAGACATCCAAAAAATGGTATTTTCAAGGTATTTCACACAGACACACATACACACATATAATATGATATTTGCACATATGGGTAACAAATACTATTACACATGAATCATAAAGAAGGTTCTGGAATTGTTTTTTATTCCCCCAAAAAAGACTTAAAAAATACAAGAAAAAAGGAAAAACATGCAACAAAAATACCTTCATCTCGCGGCCGGTTCATTGTAGATTCATCGTGTTTTTTTGTGAGCGGACCTAAGGGTTAAGACAAAAAGGAGGGGGAAAGAGAAAAGAGAAAATTCAAAAAAGATTACTGTGGTACGAAAAAAAACACGTCAAAACTAAGAGAAAAAAATCAAAAAAGAAAAGAAGAAAGAGCAAAAAAGACAAACCAGCAAGAGTGTCATTGATCTCATTTTCAAAAGAGCAAAAAGCAAAAGAAAATTAAAAAGGCATCATAAACATAATCAGTGCAAGAAAGACACAAACCGGCAAGATGAGACGTGTGGGTTGTGTGGGTGTATTCTCTGGGCAGTGTGAGGTGTGTGGGTATTCTCTGGGCAATGTGAGGTGTGTGGGTATTCTCTGGGCTGTGTGAGGTGGATATTCTCTGGGCAGTGTGAGGTGTGTATTCTCTGGACTGTGTGAGGTGGGTATTCTCTGGGCAGTGTGAGGTGTGTGTGTATTCTCTGGGCAGTGTGAGGTGTGTGTGTATTCTCTGGGCAGTGTGAGGTGTGTGTATATTCTCTGGGCAGTGTGAGGTGTGTGTGTATTCTCTGGGCAGTGTGAGGTATGTGTGTATTCTCTGGGCTGTGTGAGGTGTGTGTGGGTATTCTCTGGGCTGTGTGAGGTGTGTGTGGGTATTCTCTGGGCTGTGTGAGGTGTGTGTGTATTCTCTGGGCAGTGTGAGGTGTGTGTGTATTCTCTGGGCTGTGTGAGGTGGGTATTCTCTGGGCTGTGTGAGGTGGGTATTCTCTGGGCAGTGTGAGGTGTGTGTGTATTCTCTGGACTGTGTGAGGTGGGTATTCTCTGGGCTGTGTGAGGTGTGTGGGTATTCTCTGGGCTGTGTGAGGTGTGTGGGTATTCTCTGGACTGTGTGAGGTAGGTATACTCTGGGCAGTGTGAGGTGTGTGTGTATTCTCTGGACTGTGTGAGGTAGGTATACTCTGGGCTGTGTGAGGTGTGTGGGTATTCTCTGGACTGTGTGAGGTAGGTATACTCTGGGCAGTGTGAGGTGTGTGTCTATTCTCTGGACTGTGTGAGGTGTGTGTGGGTATTCTCTGGGCAGTGTGAGGTGTGTGGGTATTCTCTGGGCAGTGTGAGGTGTGTGTGTATTCTCTGGACTGTGTGAGGTGGGTATTCTCTGGGCAGTGTGAGGTGTGTGGGTATTCTCTGGGCAGTGTGAGGTGTGTGGGTATTCTCTGGGCTGTGTGAGGTGGATATTCTCTGGGCAGTGTGAGGTGTGTGGGTATTCTCTGGGCTGTGTGAGGTGGATATTCTCTGGGCAGTGTGAGGTGTGTGGGTATTCTCTGGGCAGTGTGAGGTGTGTGGGTATTCTCTGGGCAGTGTGAGGTAGGTATTCTCTGGGCAGTGTGAGGTGTGTAGGTGGGACTGGTGCTGTACTTTGGTATTGCCCCTTTTACATTGTCTTTAGTATTGTTGGTTCTAGAAGCTTGTTGGGCTTCTGAGGTTGAAGGAAAAATCAATGGCGTAAGGGAATAAGGAATGAACCTCATTGGCTGGAAAACCAAGACTCGCCCCCCCATTCAATCCCACGGTCTGCGGGATCCCCTAGCTCTGGTGAGGTGCCCCCCCACACTCAAAAAAGTATGTGGGGAGTCAAGGAGCATAGGGGTCCTATAGAGAAACACACTGCACACACACACACATACATCGCATACACACACATTGCACACACACACACACACACACACTGAATAGGATGCCGGGGTTATATGAGTAGGGGAGGATGTTGTCTTTCTTTTTGTTTTTGCAGAAGCAGATGTAAAAGATTCTGCTGCTGATGTCATGAAGCTACATGGTTGAAAATTTCTCACATAGTCCCTGAAATGAACCTGTATTCAGCAGAGCAAGCCAGACATGGAGAAAGAAAGCAGCCTTTACATGAAAACACGTCAGGTTAGGCGATTAACCTCTGTAACACCACGTGGCCCAGTAGAACACTGAGGTCCAAAATACTGCATCCTGTTCTGGATCGAATGTCTTTGCGTTACTCTCTTTGCGTTACAGAGCATCCACTGTTTGGACGATGTGAAGAAGACAGACAAATGCTGAAAAACTGTGTGTGCTGTAAATCTCCAAAAACACACCAATGCCCTCTAATATTTGACTGTCCTACTCCATGTATGCAAGTGTGTGGGCATATATATGTGTGTGTGTGTGTGTGTGTGTGTGTGTGTGTGTGTGTGTGTGTGTGTGTGTGTGTGTGTGTGTGTGTGTGTGTGTGTGTGTGTGTGTGTGTGTGTGTGTGTGTGAGAGATATCAGGGGGGAGGGAAGAATACAAGGAGAGAGAAACAATGGAGGACAGAGGGAGACAGACATCAAATCTCCCTCCTCTCACCGGTTCTGAGAGATTGAGATCTAATTGAACTCTGAATGGTAATCTTGACCGACAACCACGGTCAAAAAAAACTTGAAAAAGAATGACAGAGAAGAAGGTAAAAAAAAACCCCATCTGGCACTAAGAGAAGTTTTAGTTTATTAAGGTGAACTGAGCAGCACCCATTTTTCTCCCATTCTCCATTTTCCTCCATTTCTCTCCATTTCTATGCAGTGGATTTAAATGGCTTACACGCCTCAGGCCAGTCCACTTACCTGAGAACATCCATTCAAACCCTTGTGCTTAGGTCTGCATGCTTCAGTCTGTTTAATGAGCAGCACACCAACGCTGAATCACTTCAGCAAGGTCCACTCCTACTCTACTGACTTTCACTCGTTTCTCCTCTTTTGCCTTCCTGTGACTCCTTCTTGTCTTTTATCACTTCTCCTCTCATCAACTCCCTGCCCACTCCACCTCTACTGATGCCTCTCTCTCTCCCTCTCTCTCCCCCCACTTCTCTCTCAGTGGTGTGCAGCAAGGCTGAGGCGTGGGTGCTTTCAAACTTTGCCAAGACCTTCCCAGACACTGCAGAGAGCGAGAGGTGTCCTTGTGCGTGGGGCTAAAGGAGCACACTGATGTCATGGCCTTGAAGTTTACACGCGCCACGCGTAAAGAGCCGTGTCCCTTCAAGCAGAGCGCTGTGGCTAACCTTCTGTCTCGTCCTGAGGTCAGCTTTCGGTCCATTTCTCACACCCGTTTACTGAGACAAGACACAGTGTAGGACAGCGTAGATTCACACAAGCAAGCACACATGCATTTCAGTGTGACTAAAATTCAGATGCTTTTCTTGTTTTATTGTACTGGGTTCCTACAGAATCCTCTTTATCTTGTGATGGCCACAGCTTGACAGAGACCCCCGTTTTCAGCGTCTGGGTCTCTGGAGGGCTGTCAGCAGTGCGTTGGCTGAGGCAGACACAGGTCTTCAGGAACCCTGCTAAGTGCACTTGCATGCTCAGTCTATGAAAATAATCCCAAGTTTCTGATCAAACAATGAATGAGGGAATTCAATGCATCATTTTAATAAGTCAATCAAACTCTAGCGGCATTGCTTCATGCGAACGCTGCCGTCAATCTCATTATTTGTTCTTTACAGGTTTGCATTTATTCAGGTAGGAATGCATCAGCTGCAAAGTTTTGCAGGAGACTGTGTGCATTAGCTGTAGCCTACAGGTAGTTATTACATTAGCTGTACTGGTAGTTATTACATTAGCTATACTAGTAGTTATTATGTTAGATGTACTGGTAGTTATGACGTTAGCTGTACTGGTAGTTATTATGTTAGCTGTAGGCTACTGGTTATTATTGCGTTAGCTGTACTGGTAATTATTACATTAGCTGTTCTGGTAGTTATTACATTAGCTGTACTGGTAATTATTACGTTAGCTGTTCTGGTAGTTATTACGTTAGCTGTACTGGTAGTTATTACGTTATCTTTGCTGTGGGCCAGGTCTGCAGTGCTAAGCGTTTAGGTGAAGGTGCATGTGGCTGTAAACCGCTGCTCCACACTGATGCCCATGAAAAAATAATATGCTGCACAGCATGAACCTGTAGCCTCAGCTACAACGATCTCTCTCTCTGACTCACGCTTTGTTTCTCAACTCACATTCATCTCTTCTTTTCAAAGATATAATTAAAAATGTAATATCTCTTTAATATTGCTTTCCTTGATCTACATAAACACACACCATGTTTATCCCTTAAATCCCTTTAGAAAGCTCTCTCTCTCTCTCTCCTTCAATTTCTTTCTGTGTGCTTATGTAATACTACTTCAGTGCCACTTCCTGTATTGATCTCACACTGCACCAATCACGGCTGACCACGCAGTAACCCTTTGTGTCAGCCATCAACATTAAAAATGAAGCTGCAGTCATGCATATATGTCTATGTGGCTAGGTTAATGTGTGTTGAGGTGTGTATGTGGCTAGGGTGTTGAGGTGTGTATGTGGCTAGGTTAATGTGTGTTGAGGCGTGTATGTGGCTAGGTTAATGTGTGTTGAGGCGTGTATGTGGCTAGGTTAATGTGTGTTGAGGTGTGTATGTGGCTAGGTTAATGTGTGTTGAGGTGTGTATGTGGCTAGGTTAATGTGTGTTGAGGCGTGTATGTGGCTAGGTTAATGTGTGTTGAGGCGTGTATGTAGCTAGGTTAATGTGTGTTGAGGTGTGTATGTGGCTAGGTTAATGTGTGTTGAGGTGTGTATGTGGCTAGGTTAATGTGTGTTGATGTGTGAATGTGGCTAGGTTAATGTGTGTTGAGGCGTGTATGTGGCTAGGTAAAGGTGTTCTGTGTCTATGCAGCATATCATTCAGAGTGTGCTTAGATCAGTTACACGCATAAGTCTGTGTTTAACATGCATGCAGACATCTGTATATGCCTGTTTAAGGTTGTGTGTGTGCGTGTGTGTATGCGTGTATGTGTGCGTGTGTGTGTGTGTGCGTGAGAGCCTTATCAGCGGATGTCAATCGTAACTGCACATTCTTTCTCTGATTTGAGCGTCAGGCCTTGTAATCAGAGGACCACATGGGTCTAACAGGTAAACGATGGCAATCTCCTCCTTCCTGCCAAACCTGGTGGAGCACGGAAATGGCCCAGCTGCTCCTGCCTCCAGCAGCCTGGAGCTCCACGCGTCTGCCTGGAAGCTGAGCAGGCATCTCCGCCGCAGATCCGAGTTGGTCCCAACTACTCCAGAGCAGCGTGTGATGGCCCGGACACTCACATGGCTTTAGGACGTGTTGCGCAATAACAGTTTTGGCTCTGAAATCTCCTCACCGTGTCCATAGGGGAGGACTCATGCCACTTCAGTATTAGTGCAGTCTATCAAAGCGATGCAATCACCCAGAAATCAAGGCTGGCACACAGACTGCACCTTGAGGCCACATACACACACACACACACACACACAAAAAGTTTTATACTGAGATAAGAGAAGACATATTTGGTTCAGAATCTGCTGGGCAGATTTGCTAATGTGGGTCTGGAGTGAACAGATGGGCCACACCTTAAGCTGGTCTTCTCTACGCCATCTAGATCCCAGATAAGGACAGTCATGGTAAGCACAAACGGGAGGCATGCTGGAAAGGATTAATGCGGTCTGAAGGTCAGGGCTATTGGGCTGAATTAGTGCATCCCAGCCAGCGTGGAGGTCAGTGGGAGAATATGCTGGCGTAACATCACTGGTGTGAGATGTTTAATAATGGTCTGCTATATTTCGAGGGCTGGCATATGTCGGGAGCAGGGTTAGGACATGTCTCGTGTTGGCCAAGCATCTCAGGATCAGCTGCCTGCTGTTCATACAAGCACATTTATATGGAAATGAAAGAGACAAAGTGATATCGGTTCGGTCAGGCTGAGCGCCCGAACTGCAGCTGTGGGAGATGGCAAGTGAGGAGAGAGAGCAAACCTAGACAGAGCTGAAACGATACGTGGGCTTTGAATAGAGAGAAAGAAGGGAACTGTGTGGTAGAGATAGAGGGATAGAGCAAAACAGGGAAGGAGAGAGAGAGAGAGAGAGAGAGAGAGAGAGAGAGAGAGAGAGAGAGAGAGAGAAAGAGTACATGGCCACAAGGTGATTGGAATATAATGTGCTTTGTGTGTGTGTGTATATGTGCGTGTGTGTTTGTGCATGTGTTTGTGTGTGTGTGTGTGTGTCCATGCGACAGGGGGAATGTTTCGGAGAGATAGAGCGAGTGTGTGTGAAAAGAGGAGTGTTTAAACAGAGAGGAGAGGGAGAGAAGCCAGAGAGAATGACATTTACAGAGGGCTGCCGATGGAGAAGGCGTGAAGGTTAAAGCAATTTCCCAGCAACACCAGCGCTGGCAATTACTGGGGTGTCACATGATCTGTATGATACCCAGACCTGTGTCTGTCTACGTCATCGACGCTTACGACGGCCGTAAGCAGGTATAGCAGGTCATAGCAGGTATCTGAGGAGGCAGCACTATGAAGTGTGACTATAGCTGTTATAACCATAACTACCTGTAACTGTAACTGCTGTACTGTCCACAAGGTTGTGTAATAAATGCTCCATAAACCCATAAAATAGTCAAGCACCCTGAAAAGTCATTGGCTGGTTTGCCTCTCTTCCTAGACTGTATATATGTGTATCAGTGTGTGTGTGTGTGTGTGTGTGTGTGTGTGTGTGTGTGTGTGTTTATGACAGATGCAGGCTAATCGTGTTGGTTTAGAATAATCTAGCTCATTTTGAGGGACAATCTCTCCTACGCATCTTGCTTACATAGAGCTAATCTTGTTAAAACATTCAAAACAGGGCCACTAATCTCTCAAAGACTGAGACAAAGCATGCCACTTTCTCCCAGTCTGAGAGCTCAAGGTCTTCTACTGGATCGTCTGCAAAAACCACAAGCCCTGATGTTCCATGGAGGAGGTAAAGACAGCAGGACCTGATAGCAGGACCCATTCCCATCCATCCTTCCATCCTTCCATCCTTCCTTCCATCCTTCCATCCTTCCTTCCATCCTTCCTTCTCTGATCTGTTCTCATGGTCCCTTCTCCCTCAGCAAGCCCTTTCCAAACCACAGGGAGACATGCAAGCTCTCTCTGTGTGTGTGTGTGTGTGTGTGTGTGTGTGTGTGTGTGTGTGTGTGTGTGTGTGTGTGTGTGTATATGTGTGTGTGTGTGTGTGTGTGTGTATATGTGTGTGTGTGTGTGTGTGTGTATATGTGTGTGTGTGTGTGTGTGTGTGTGTGTGTGTGTGTGTGTGTGTGTGTGTGTGTGTGTGTGTGTGTGTGTGTGTGTGTGTGTGTGCGAGGGAGGGAGGGAAGGAGGGAGGAAGAACGTAGAGAAGGGTTGGGAGAGTCTTATTTGCATTCAGAGCCATTTGCCACCTCAGCTACAGAAGGCGCTGAAGAGAGAGAGAGAGAGAGAGAGAGAGAGAGAGAGAGAGAGAGAGAGAGAGAGAGAGAGAGAGAGAGAGAGAAATAGAGATGGACATGGAAATAGTGAAAGAAAAAAGGAGAGGTTGGAAAACCACTACAATATTATAACAGGAATAAGTTCTCTACAGTGCAGGCTTTGCCTCTGTTCAATATCCACCTTACAGCTACCAGCCATTCCAGAATGTTCTACCATGCATCATCTACGATATGTCAGAGAGCTGATTCTATTACTGAGATCCATTCATTCCCACATCTGAGTCCTCTTCATGCCACCACAGGTGAGGACGTGCAACACCACCAGGGCCCAGGAGAGGCAGTGGTGAGTTCACACAGGAGCTGACCCCGCCCCCCACTTATACCCTCCCCAACGCGCTGGTGATCCACAATGAAAGCAGAGATATGAGGTGGAGGAAAGAGAGAGTGAGGGATGGTGGTGGTGGGGAAGTGAGAGATGGGGAGAGTGAGAGATGGTAGTGGAGAAGTGAGAGATGGGAGAGAGAGTGAGAGGGGTGAGAGAGGGGTGGGGGAGAGAGTGAGAAATGGGGGAGTGAGAGATGGGTAGAGACAGATGGGGGAGTGAGAGATGGGGAGAGACAGATGGGGTAGTGAGAGATATTTAGGGGAGCAGGGGTAAGAGAGAGCAACAGGGACAAAAAGAAGACACATCCCACCGACCCCAGAGAATGTAACATCTGCATGATGACGGAATAACTCACACACTCATTCACGCGCATACACAAAAACAAGCACACACACACACACACACACACACACACACACACACACACACACACACGTGCATGTGCTCAAACTTTTTCTTCCTGCTCTTTCTCACTTCTGGGGCTATAAATAGTTCGCAGATCGCAGCTTGTGCCTCTTGCAAATTCCCTCATTGAGAGTCTAGCAGAGAGGCAAATAGATGAACACACACACACACACACACACACACACACAAACACACACACACACACACACACACACACACACACACACACACACACACACACACACACACAGTTCTGATGCGAAGTCTGACAGCGATGAGCTAGAGGAGCTGCAGGGTTGCCAAGGCGACCTTGCCTCTGAATCCCCCCACCTCTAATCTTAGCTTCATCTATCCTAACTGCTCTCTCTCTCTCTCTCTCTCTCTCTCTCTCTCTCCACCATTTCCCATCTCCCTTTCTTTTTCTCTATTTCCCTCTATACACCCATTCATCCTCAGGTGTGTCCTTTGTTCTGTCCAGCTCACACACCTGCCATTAGCAAACACAGCCTCTGTGGACGCTCCTTTGGACACGCCCCCTAGAAGGTCACCCAAAGACCTGACCTCAGCTCCAGCTCCCCTGGGTCCTAGAAGACCCCATCTAATCCCCCAGCATTTCCGTGCTAGCGCCCCCACCTTCACTATCCACTGCTCCTTTACAGTCTGGGCGCTCCGTGTCGTCTCAGTCACCGCTCGGTGCCGTGCAAGTCGGTCCAGGTCCACTCGGCCTACGGCACCCCAGCGTTAATTACAATCTCTGTCCGCCAGTGCTTGTCCACTGCGTCCGCCATCTTCCCCCTCGCTGCAGGAGGAGGCCAGCCAGACCCTCCACGATCTCCACCCGACAGACGGACCCCATCACCGCTGGCCTGTGACACGCACAGAGCCCATCGGAAGTGCGAATCTTGACTGTTCCTGCACCGAGGCCACGCATAATATCATCTCTGTGCTGCAGTGTATTTCAAACGGTTATTTATGCATTTATTAACTTATTCTCATGAACTATTTATCTGCACATTTGTTTATCTATTTATAGCCCCCGCAGTGAGAGCTGAGGGTGCTGCAGGAAGCCTTCTGCAGTGGTGTGGGCACGCTCACACTGCTCCACACACACATGATGAAATCTGCAGCGAACAGGGAGTTTTGTTCCTTCTCTGAGGTCTTAAGTGTGGACAGAGTCCAGCTTCTGGGATCTCAACAGTGTTATTCAATTCACTTATATTAATGTCAACTGAGACTGCAGTGAGACACTGGCTTTAGCGTCTTATGATCTTTGCACTGACGTGCGAAGGAAACTGAAGACTGATCCCGAACCATCAAACCTCTGCCTAAACAACCAGGATAGACTTCCACTCCCAAACAGCTCCCAGCTCCCCCAGGGTCCTAAAGCCCAACCCTTCTTAAGGAGCTTATGCAGACCTGGCATGGCTACAGGGAGTTTAGAGAATAAAGACAGACGGGCCAAGCAGAAGACAGATAGAGAATAGAGAGTGAGTGAGAGGTAGAGAATGAGAAAAAGAGAGAGAGGGAGAGAGAGAGAGAGCAATGGATGACTGCAAAATAAGTGAAAGATGAAAAAAGACACCATATCCAAAATCATTCTTTTACTTGCTTGCCTGATGGAAAGAAAACTCACTTTCTGGTGCCTGCAGGCTTCTCCTGAAAAGTTACAATAGGAATTCAGGAATTCAGAAAAGTTACAGTAGGATACATCACTTGCCCGAGGAGCTCTTTGGCCAATAATATTGAATGTTTTTTCTGTAGGTGCTGGGTATTTCATATTACATATGTAAATATACGCGTACACACACATAAATCATCTTCTCAACTCATCACTACAACGGGGCAACGGTGATTTTGCTTCAAAATATGTTTCCAGAATTTCTCTGAAATCATCTGTATGTGTTTTGTTGGCAGACATTACATTATATTTTTGAAAGAGGTTAATAATTAACTTTAAAAAATATTATTATTTAAATAAATATATATTTAAATATAGTCTTGTTTATGAATAAATAATAACAATTTTGATTGCCCTGATAGAAAAATTTCATTTAAAAGAAACCATACTTTTATAGCATAAAAAGTACTATAATATATTGACATATTTTAGTGTGAAAAGCAAAAAATGTTGCAATTTTGCTGCCCAGTGTAACTACCAAGGCCTCAGTGTGAGTGCATGAACATGCAAGGTGATGACCGGGTGGAAGAGGGCGTATCGGGCGCTCTGGGGCGGAGCTGGAGGCGGGGCCGGACAGACCTGTGCTGGGGGGTGGAGCCAGAGAGACAGGGAGGCTTCGCATGACGGATCACCGGCGGGAAGAGGAGCACTGCAGCGCTGGGCACCTGCCCAATCACACGGAGGGAGATGTATGGGAGGGCACGTTGTCTGGGGCAGCGGAGGGGAGGGAGGGGCACCAGCCCGTCGTCCCCGCCGACAGTGACTGATGAGGAATCTGATCCTCTGCCAACCAACCACCCCCCCACCCAACCCCCCCAGGGGTCTTTACACCAAGCAACAGCAACCCATGCTCCACGTGCTGCTCTGGATGCTCTAGGGTTCTAGCATTCAGCTCTCTCTCTCTCTCTCTCTCTCTCTCTCTCTCTCACACACACACACACACACACACACACACACACACACACACACACACACACACACACACACTCACTCACTCACTCACTCACTCACTCACTCACGCAGGTTATGCATAATCGTTTTGCATATATTAAGCATATCATGGTAAATATGAATGATAAGCTCATAAATGGTTAAAATTAGGGGCACATAACCATGAGTTTTGTACAAAATGGCTCATTATGGAATAAGCAGGCTTGGCTCCGCCACTACTGTAGTATGGACTAGCTGCATTATGGGGAATTTAGGGATTTGGAAGAATGGAAATCGGTAGATTTGGGAGTGTGGGACCTGGCAAATGTTGTAGAGGTCACTGCTATGGCACACAGGATAAAGAGGGGAGAGAGAGAGAGAGAGAGAGAGAGAGAGAGAGAGAGAGAGAGAGAGAGAAAGAAAGAAAGAGAGAGAGAGAGAGAGAGTGTTGGGCTGTGAATGCTCACAGAAGCGACAGGCTACTGGTGGTGTTGACAGGCAAGAGAATAAAGCAACTATTTTCACACCAGGGGTGTTTCCTATGAAAGCACAAACACACACACACACACACACACACACACACACACACACATATACACACACAAATGCAAACACACTCAAATCTGTTGTCAGTACAGATGAAGTGTCGTTGCTCTTTGCATGTTTAAGTGTGATATACCGCATCCTCTGTGGACATGACTGCAGGAGAGTGTGGGCGTTTCACTGCTGCACGCTGTGGACATCCTCTTCTTATTAAGTTGGAGTTGAATTTCAGTTCAATTAGGTCTGATTGCAAACATCTTATATAAGAAAAAACGACTGGAAAAAAGAGGTGTGTGTAATCAGATCGGGGACGGAGGACTGGAGAGAAGTGGGGAGAAAATGCTCAGATTGCAATTAGATGCCAATATTGATATTGATCATTTCTTTAGTCTGCAATCTGAGCTGATCACCAGGGAGCATTAATTACAAGAAAAAACAAAACAAAACAAAATGTAGCTTCACAAATCGACCCTGTGGCCCGCTGTGGTCTCTCTCTCTCACACAAAACTCCAAAACCAAGATGAAGGAGGTGGAGAGGGGGACAGAGGCCCACGCTTTGGATCATACGACCCCCGGGACTGGGCCTGAGCCCTGGAGCACGCACCCACCTCCACCCACACTGCACCCACTGCAGGCTGGGTGGCCAGGGGTGACATCACCACCTCCTTCCCCCGGCCAGGAGAGGAGAGAGGCGGAGGAGGGCGGCGTTGCTGCAGCGCAGAGCGACGAGTCTTCCGATAGCAAAAAAATCAGCAGAAGCTGGAACAAAACGACGTGACCCCCATCCCTGCTCCCCGTGACCTAGTACTGCCACTCACCGTCCTCCGTGGGCACGTAGACGTTGAGGTAGAGGCAGTCCTCGCTCTGGTTCTGGATGTAGGTGGCTGCCACGTCCAAGCTGTCGGTGAACCACACGGGAAGCATGATCTCGGGCAGCACGCCGTGCAGGTTCTGCGGGCAGACGGGCGCGAACTGCGTGGCGTTGCGCAGCTCGGGCCACGAGCCGGGCGCCTCCGGCGGCTGAAAGCGGCGGTCGCCGATGGGCGGCGTGGCGTAGGGCACGCCCAGGTACTGCTCCACCGGGCCCAGGATCTCGTTGTTCAGCTCCTTCTTGACACCGCGCAGCTTGCCGTAGTTTGTGGTGACGGTGGGGTGCTTGGCGCTGGGGTCGAGGCGCTGGCATGAGCCCAGTGCCACCCACAGTGCCAGGCAGAGCGTGGCGGTGAGGGCAAGAGTGTCTGGCCTGTGGGCGTCGACGGAGGGGCGGCGGCTCGAGCGCGGGGGTCCGCATGGCCGTTCCTTCTCTTTTGATCTTGCCTTCCTTCTCTTTTGATCTTTTTGCTTGTGAGCTGTAACAAAGGTGAGGGCGGGGCTGTAGGGGGCGGGGCTGTAGGGGGCGGGGCTGGAGTGTTTATCCTGGGAAGAAGCTGGTAATTGGAGGGTGATTGTCTGGGATGAATGGGTAAGTGTGTTCGTCGGGCGGAGTGGGTGGTGTCCTGAGGCTGAGGAGAATTAGGCTGGGGAAGGAGGTGGGGTAAATGGGGTGGGGGGAGTTTAGGTGAATGAAAGGGTTAGGGAGGAGGAGGAGGAGGAGGAGGAGGAGGAAGAGGAGGAGGAGTCACTGGTGTCTTTCTCTCAGTGCCACCAGGTTAATGTGATGATGTGACAAAGGTCAAAGGTGAAAAGTCTGTTACGTTCCATCTCCCTGGGCAGCACTCATGGGGTCAGTGGCAGAGGTCACACAGACACTTGAAAGTCCTGTCGGGAGCAAGAGAGAGTAAAGGCCAAAGGTCAGAGTTTAAGCCAAAAACCTTTCAATTGAACAGCAGCAACTAATAACACCTCTGCAGGGTAGAAATTGAAAAATTCTGTAACTCCCTAATCAACACTGACCTACTTTCTTAAAGGTTATGCATTCCCATACAGACGCTGAATGCACAGATGAATGCCCTTTGACAGGATATGCCACCTGATATTTTCTGGGCTGTGCAGAAACACAATGAAGCTGAAATGATTCCAAAACATGTGACTTCAGAAAATGTCTCGCAAACACCACGGAAAAGGTCTGAACGTCTTACTACTAGTTATATATCTGCAGGGGGAATTACAAATAATAATAATAATAATAGTAATAATAACACACTGTTGTATTATGTGGGGGTACAGACACTTTAGAAGGAAAACAAGGAAAGCAACATCTAAAAAGACGTGTAGTTATTTATGACTAGCAAAGCAAATGTACAGATCGGAATGCAGGGAATCTGCGGCGGACCTAATAGGGCTGGAATGTGGCGTCTAATTAAGAGCTCCACATACGAGGAGAACTTCTTTTGTTATTAAAAACACTTTAATCATTTGAGAGATGACTGATGCTTGAAAGTTTCGATATTAATTTCCCGTGGAGTTAGCTGTTAGTTGTTGGCTACAAGTATTGCAATAACAGATTATCATTGCCATTACACACACTACACACACACACACACACACACACACACACACACACACACACACACACACACACACAAACACACACCCAGCACAGTAAGGACAGCAGGATGCCAAAGAAAATGAAGAGATTCAAACCCAGTGAGAGTACATAATACAAGGAGAAAATAAATGAGGACAGCAAACCCTGCATAACACATCACAACCAACACCATCATCATTACCATAGAAACTATCAGCAGACTGAATATCCCCTCTCCATAGTTTGTCTTGTTTCATTGCTTCATCACTATC
Source organism: Brachyhypopomus gauderio (assembly GCF_052324685.1). Lineage (NCBI taxonomy): Eukaryota > Metazoa > Chordata > Actinopteri > Gymnotiformes > Hypopomidae > Brachyhypopomus > Brachyhypopomus gauderio. The sequence goes on along the minus strand of NW_027506877.1, from coordinate 1,037,248 downwards.
CCATAATAGTAAAATGCCTCTGTTGCTGCTCCTCTTACATCACTGGTCTGTTTGCCACTTTGCTATGCCAATAAATCTATTTAAATTTGAATCTGAGGTACAGGAAGGTGATTTAACATATGAGGTACGGAACTTGGAGGCTGGGGGAAAATAATTAAAATATACTACTGGGCATAAACACATAACTGTATAAAAGGTCTTTTACTGCCTCCTTCACTGTATATATATTTAATTTTATTTCCTCATCATGTGATGACTAGTACCGGTTTTCACCCAAACAATGTGCAACACTCCTATCAATCACTCCTAATACCTGATCACTCCTATCAATCACTCCTAACACCTGAACACTCCTAACACCTGAACACTCCTATCAATCACTCCTAATACTTGAACACTCCCATCAATCGTTCCTAATACCTGAACACTCCTATCAATCACTCCTAATATCTGAACACTCCTATCAATCACTCCTAACACCTGAACACTCCTTTCAATCGTTCCTAATACCTGAACACTCCTATCAATCACTCCTAATATCTGAACACTCTTATCAATCACTCCTAATACCTGATCACTCATATCAATCACTCCTAACACCTGAACACTCCTAACACCTGAACAATCCTATCAATCACTCCTAATACCTGAACACTCCCATCAATCGTTCCTAATACCTGAACACTCCTATCAATCACTCCTAATACCTGAACACTCCTATCAATCACTCCTAACACCTGAACACTCCTATCAATCGTTCCTAATACCTGAACACTCCTATCAATCGCTCCTAACACCTGAACACTCCCATCAATCATTCCTAATACCTAAACACTCCTATCAATCACTCCTAATACCTGAACACTCCTATCAATCGTTCCTTATACCTGAACACTCCTATCAATCACTCCTAATACCTGAACACTCCCATCAATTGTTCCTAATACCTGAACACTCCTATCAATCACTCCTAATACCTGAACACTCCCATCAATCGTTCCTAATACCTGAACACTCCTATCAATCACTCCTAATACCTGAACACTCCTATTAATCTGCACTCATTTAAGTGTGTAATAGATGTTGATGTAGAGCTTGTGTGTGACGGGGGTGTTTGCCATAAAAACGAGCCAACAAGCCAACACCACAGACCAAACATTCACGCAGCAAACCTGAACACAGGTCCCAACAAAGGCAGAATAAGAGCGCCGAGAATGAGCAAGAGAGGGATGAGGAAGAGTAATGAGAAGTCATCATCAAAGCCACAGCACTCTCCCATACACACATGCTAACACGCTAACACACACGCTAACACACACAGCAGCTCAGAACTAGATTACTGGACAAGCCCGATTTCATCGGACCGCAAACCACTACCACAGCCTTTTTCACACAAGTGTCAACAGCTTGAAATGCCTGGAAATCGCTGAATGACGCCTGGAATCTCAGTGGCCTCCTGGGTCTAACTGTGAGAGAATATGTGGGCTCCTGAAATCCTGCTGTCCGGAAGGCTGACCTGCTGCATAGAGGACAAAACATCCCACTCTCAACCTTCAGATGGTTCGCTTCAGTCAAACGAAATGTAAAATGTCATAAATAAATAAAAAA
>NW_027506877.1:1020640-1028140 GCF_052324685.1 Brachyhypopomus gauderio | reverse complement strand
CCCACCCCGGCGTTCCCACCCCGGCGTTCCCACCCCGGCGTTCCCACCCCGGCGTTCCCACCCCGGCGTTCCCACCCCGGCGTTTCCACCCCGGCGTTCCCACCCCGGCCGTTCCCACCCCGGCGTTTCCACCCCGGCGTTCCCACCCCGGCGTTCCCACCCCGGCGTTCCCACCCCGGCGTTTCCACCCCGGCGTTTCCACCCCGGCGTTCCCACCCCGGCGTTTCCACCCCGCGTTTCCACCCCGGCGTTTCCACCCCGGCGTTCCCACCCCGGCGTTCCCACCCTGGCGTTCCCACCCCAGCGTTCCCACCCTGGTGCTTGGCTCTCCCAGTCTTCATCCCAGAGCCGAGTCTGATCCACAGAGCCGGTCTGCTACATGTCCACAAACAGCCTTCAGCTGCAGTCATTCACAGAAGTGCCCAACTCTGCTTGGCCAAAGCCAGAGAAGAGAGTCTGGGTCTGCACCCATGTAGGTCCATTGCCCAGTGCGAGACCCAACGTTAATCTCTATTAGAGAACATCAAACGCAGGGCTGCTGCCTGTTAAAGGGCAGGTTAACGTATCCATCCTCCCACTACCCCTCTCTCCACCCGCCTCACCTGACTGACAGCCAACGTAATTCACCACTTCAAAGGGGAGCTGAGCGGCTCCTTATTAAGGCGTCTTTAGATCTAAACGACATGAGCGTTATAGGCCCAGAGGATATTGAGGTCATATTTAGGTTTTTCTCTTCAACCATCAACAGAGGTCACAACAGAGGTCAGGACAGAGGTCACAACGCATCATGGCCCAGCGCACAACAGGAGAAAATAGATGTAGCAAGATGGCGGAGTGGACCCACGACCTGCGAACATTTGTGCTGTTTGCTTTTGTTCAAAAAGCAAACATGGATCAACTACTGGTGATAAGAATAAATTCTATAAACATTTCTTGAAATACTAAATTGCATTCAACAATTATTATGAATAATAAACATATATAATAAATATAACAACATTAAATATTAAATTGTCATGGAAATATAATAACCCTACATATAGGCTGATGGATCACCTGTCATGGTTCGCACTGACAAACCCACTATTTATTGGTTCCAGCTGGGAACTAAATTTTAGGTTCTGGGGCCTTAGGCTATTATTTATGTGAGAAGTGAGAGCTTGAAACGGTTCAGAATTAGGCATTTTAACAGAACCCATTTCATGTTGGTTAAAAAAGATAACAGTACACGCTACTAAACTAATGTACTGGCCCAACTTACTAAGCTAACGCACTAACCTAACGCAGGAACCCAACGTACTACTCGAATGTACTAACCTGTTTATGCACATGAACACTGCCATAAGCATTCCACAGTGCTGGGTATCTATGCAGTCAAGCATCTACTGGCTTTTAAATGCACACACACACACACACACACACACACACACACACACACACACACACACACACACACACACACACACACACACACACATAAACAAACATAAATAAACACAAAGATACATATGAAAGAGAAAAGAAACCTATAATCATCTGGCTGTACTCCTAAAATCATTACATCCGTGCACTGACTGATATTTGAATGCACAAGCTAAAGAGACAATAACCTTGTGAGGAGGTGCATATGTGTTTATGTATAACAGCGTATAACAGTTATAACAATGTATAACAGTTATAACAATGTATAAGAGTGCCTCGGGTGCTCTGAGCCCTCTCCTTAAGGAAGACCTGGTTTAATCACTCCATTATCTTCCCACTCCTTAATAAACACCTTGTGCAATCACTGCATCCTCTCACTCTCCTTAAGGAAGAGCATGATTAAATCACTCCACCCCACTCACTGTTCATGAGGATGACCATTCTCAATCACTCTCAATCACTCCATCTTCTCACTCTCCATGAGGAAGGCTATTCTCCATTACTCCATCTTCTCACTCTCCATGAGAAAGCCCATTCTCGATTACTCCATCTTCTCACTCTCCATGAGGAAGCCCATTCTCGATTACTCCATCTTCTCACTTTCCATGAGAAAGCCCATTCTCGATTACTCCATCTTCTCACTTTCCATGAGAAAGCCCATTCTCGATTACTCCATCTTCTCACTTTCCATGAGAAAGCCCATTCTCAATTACTCCATCTTCTCACTCTCCATGAGGAAGGCTATTCTCCATTACTCCAACCTTCTCTCCCTCCTCTCCATTATCGGTCATCCATTACTCCATCACAGCTTCTTCCGCAGCGCCGATGCGCCCCGCTAGCATCTGTGTACGTTTCCTCACATACATAACCCTGCATGCTGCTTGCTTACTGCGAGATAGGTTATTTACCCTTCTCTCTCTCCTCCCCTCTATCTCTCCAGCTCTGTTTCTTTTTAGATATCTGTCAGCTCTCTCTCTCTCACTCATTCACTGTTCTCTCTCTCTCTCACTCATTCACTGTTCTCTCTCTCTCTCTCTCTCTCTCTCTCTGGCTCTGTCCTGTTGAGGTTGTATTTTCATTGACTGCACAGCAGGTGGGTTTTGGGCCTCGAACCCTGCTGGGCTTCTCACAGTGAGAGAAATGCATTCCTTGAACACAAAAACAACAGCAATAAGAAAGAGAAAGAGAGACAGACATAGAGGGATAGAGAGATAGAGAGAGGGGGAGGAAGAGAGGGAGATGGGGTGGGTTACGGGGTTGTTGTTGTACCCTGTGGGCATCCTTGGTCCAGTCACTCTCCAGTTCCCTGGCAAGTCAAGTACGGCCAATAGCAATTAAGCTAGACTAAAGAACGGTCTACGGTGCCACAGCAACAACTCCTGCTCACCATGGCAACCATCTACACAGCATCAGTCTTCACCCTGATCCTGCCTGCCAGGAGCCTGGAGCTGGACACACAGACCTTCTGCTGTTCACTCTTAAACACACAGACCTTCTGCTGTTCACTCTTAAACACACAGACCTTCTGCTGTTCACTCTGAAAACACACAGACCTTCTGCTGTTCACTCTTAAACACACAGACCTTCTGTTGTTCACTCTGAAAACACACAGACCTTCTGATGTTCACTCTGAAAACACACAAACCTTCTGCTGTTCACTCTTAAAACACACAAACCTTCTGCTGTTCACCCTTAAAACACACCTGCTGTTCACTCTTAACCTTCTGCTGTACACTCTTAAAACACAGACCGTCTGCTGTTCACTCTTAGGGGGTTGCCTTTACTGTGGGGCTACCTTTAATTCTTTAGTGTCTGACAGAGAGAGAGAGAGAGAGAGAGAGAGAGAGAGAGAGAGAGAGAGAGAGAGAGAGAGAGTAGAGAGAGAGAGAAGAGAAGAGAGAGAGAAAGATATAACAAATTCTTGGCACAGTTGTGTCACTTCTGTATTTGACAAGTTTGTAAATATTTAGCCAGATTTGTAGCATTTACTAAAGCTGGCAAGAACTGTGATTCTACACAGTTCCTCTGTGACACACTCACACACACACCATCTAAGGTCCACTATATTAGCTCCATAATAGACTTTAATAGGGGTCACCTTTTTGTATGTTGTAATAGATTAAACAGAATCTCAGCTTAATAATCATAACTACATATAGTTACATGATAATTAATGTGAGACAAGAGTTTAATTAGTTGATTTGGGCAGTACATTAATTCCCTCATTAACCACTGTCATCCTTGGTTAATGCTAGCCACAGCTGGTCCATGGTAATATAGTGTAAAAGTGCTGTCAGGGACACTTGCTCTGCCCATCCAGGAGGGGGGGTCAGTCTGTTTCCTGCCCTTCTGAAAGGCTCTACTGCCCTGGCCTGCAGTGGCAGAATTAGCTCATGGGGTGGCACAGGGAATAGAGCAGACCGGCACCAGCTCCAAAATGAGGCTCCTTTTTATATAATAAGCATACAGCATGTGTGTGTCTGTGTGTCTGTGTGTGTGTGTGTCTGCAGGAGTGAGTGAGGGAGATTGTGAGCAAATGATAGAAAAGGGTGTGTGTGTGTGTGTCGTGTGTGTGTGTGTGTGTGTGTGTGTGTGTGTGTGTGTGTGTGTGTGTGTGTGTGTGTCTCTGCAGGAGTGAGTGAGGGAGACCATGAGAAAATGATAGAAAAGGGTGTGTATGTGTGTGTGTGTGTGTGTGTGTGTGTGTGTGTGTGTGTGTGTGTGTGTGTGTGTGTGTGTGAGTGCGCGCATGTATCGTTGTGTGAATGCGTCTGCTAATTAACTACAGCGACCCATGCTCTGTAGTGATCCCTCACCTCACCACTGTGATCTAAAACACTCAGTAAATGGGCTATAAAACACCACACCTCAGGTACAGACACACACACACACACACACACACACACACACACACACACACACACACACACACACACACACACACACACACCTGTCTGCTGTTTTTGGGTGGACACTGGTAAGTGAGAGGAAATCCGTCTGCAGCTTCAGTTTGAGCTCCATGTTGCGGGTGTTGAGCAGATGTCTCCACCTTCTTCTCATCAGCAGGACATCAGGTCCCCTGACCTTTACAACCCCTCCTACACACAGAGATGGCAAGCAGAGTACCCCCTCCCCCCAAAAAAAAACCCCATACGCATGCCTACCTAAACAGCTTCTCAGACAGAGACCTAGAACACACGCCACAAACGGCCATGTAATGCACACTGTATTAAACAAATGTGCTTTGATTATGGAAATATATGCATAGAGAGGCATTCTAGTGTCATCTCACCATCAGTGAGCCAAGAAGTGCTGGTGAGATGACAACATGTAAACAGATTTACTTGCACACAAACACACACACACACACACACACACACACACACACACACACACACACGCACATATACACACACATATACACATGCATCACACACTCACAGAATGACCAGAATGGCAAGGAGTTGGCACCGCTGACAAATTGACTTCTTTATGTGACTGGAAGGGTGGCTGGATGTGTGTGTGTGTGTGCGTGAGTGTGTGTGTGTGTGTGTGTGTGTGTGTGTGTGTGTGTGTGTGTGTGTGTGTGTGTGTGTGTGCGTGAGTGTGAGTGTGAGTGTGTGTGTGTGTGTGTGTGTGTGTGTGTGTGTGTGTGTGTGTGTGTGTGTGTGTGTGTGTGTTTACGGTGGTGAAGCATCATGCTTAACAAGCTCTGAGGGGGCAAGAGACAAAGCGATAACAGTACACTGCAATAGCAACCCTGCAAGAAAGATACTAACCTTGACAAATACACACACACACACACACACACACATGCATGGACACAATAAGCTTGCATGGTTTTTACAGACTAATACTGTTGCCTGGAGGTATTCACATACACTATATTGCCAAAAGTATTCGCTCACTCATCCAAATTATTGGAATCAGGTGTTTCAATCACTTCCATGGCCACAGGTGTATACAATGAAGCACCTAGACATGCAGACTGTTTATACAAACATTAGTGAAAGAATGGGTCACTCTCAGGAGCTCAGTGAGTTCCAGCATGGAACTGTGATAGGATGCCCCCTGTGCAACAAATCCAGTCGTGAAATTTCCTTGTTCCTAAATATTCCACAGTCAACTGTCAGCTGTCTTATAAGAAAATGGAAGTGTTTGGGAATGACAGCAACTCAGCCACGAAGTGGTGGGCCAGGTAAACTGATGGAGTGGGGTCAGCGGATGCTGAAGCACAAGAGGTCGCCAAATATCTGCAGAGTCAATCACTACAGACATCCAAACTTCATGTGGCCTTCAGATTAGCTCAAGAACAGTGTACAGAGAGCTTCATGGAATGGGATTTCAGTGTCGAGCAGCTGCATCCAAGCCATACATCACCAAGTCCAATGCAAAGCTTTGGATGCAGTGGTGTAAAGCACGCTGCCACTGGACTCAGCAGTGGAGGCGAATTCTCTGGAGGGACGAATCGCACTTCTCCATCTGGCAATCTGATGGACGAGTCTGGGTTTGGCGGTTGCCAGGAGAGTGGTACTTGTTTGACTGCATTATGCCAAGTGTACAGTTTGGTGGAGGGGGGATTATGGTGTGGGGTTGGTGTTCAGGAGCTGGACTTGGCACATTAGTTCCAGTGACAGGAACTCTGAATGCTTCAGCATACCAAGACATTTTCGACAATTGCATGCTCCCAACTTTGTGGGAACAGTTTGGAGCTGGCCCCTTCCTCTTCTAACATGACTGTCGCACTCTGAGTCGCGCTGTAACAGAGTTGCACTCTAACGGAGTCGCGCTGTAACGGAGTCGCACTCTGAGTCGCGCTGTAACGGAGTCGCGCTGTAACAGAGTCGCACTCTAAAGGAGTCTCGCTGTAACAGAGTCGCGCTGTAACAGAGTCGCACTCTAAAGGAGTCTCGCTGTAACAGAGTCGCGTTGTAACGGAGTCGCGCTGTAACGGAGTCGCGCTGTAACGGAGTCGCACTCTGAGTCGCGCTGTAACAGAGTTGCACTCTAACGGAGTCGCGCTGTAACGGAGTCGCGCTGTAACGGAGTCGCACTCTGAGTCGCGCTGTAACAGAGTTGCACTCTAACGGAGTCGCACTGTAACGGAGTCGCGCTGTAACGGAGTCGCGCTGTAACAGAGTCGCACTCTAAAGGAGTCGCGCTGTAACAGAGTCGCACTCTAAAGGAGTCGCGCTGTAACGGAGTCGCGCTGTAACGGAGTCGCGCTGTAACGGAGTCGCGCTGTAACGGAGTCGCACTCTAAGCCACGCTCCATTCTCCTTCCTCCTCTCTTTAGTTTCTATTTGCCGTGTCTCAGAAGGCCGTCACGCAATGCTGCACTCTTTAATGTCATACGTGACGTGCTGCTGGATATTAAAATGAAGGGAAATAAATAACCGGCAGCTCGGCGAGTACATACACGCCCGTCACCCATGTCTCCCACCAGCACAGTCTAATTATCCCCAAGATGTTCAATTAATACATGTAAGAGAGACTGGTATGTACACACACACACACAAACAAACAGAGTAATCTGTGTCAGAGGTTAAATACCATGCAGAAATTAAGCACCATTTCTTGCTGTGCTGTAAACAATGGCCTGTGTGCATCCAGTTCACATTACTGGCTTATTTATCACATCTCCAGATGTGGGGGCGGGGGGGGGGGGGGGGGTGGGGGGTTCCTCCCCAGTTCACCCTGTTCTTATATGGGACTGAATACTGAATACTGCTCATGTTTAAAATAATGACCGGTTGGACCCGGGCTAAATCCCTGATTAATGGGTGTCCTTTCCAGGAGTGTGAGATGATCGTAAATAACGTAACAGCTGAACAGACCGACTGGGCCCAGGTTGGTAATACATCTACACAGTGTCTCACGAGGGTGGTATTGTTTTAAATAATGATCAGACATTCTGACTGCATACCAGTAATGAGTCCACACTGTATCTAATTGGGTTTAAAATAATGTCTAAAAATACTGTCCTCAGATCAGTATTAAGTCTACAGGGGGTTTGGAAGGTTTATATGAAGGACCATATCTTGATGCATTGCTCAGTATCACTGTTTCTTCTGTCTG
>NW_027506877.1:988140-1018140 GCF_052324685.1 Brachyhypopomus gauderio | reverse complement strand
GTCTCAGAGAAGTCTAATTATAATATTAAGTAGTGGCCACTGATGACAATAATGCTAAAGGCACAGCGACACTGCTAGCGGAGGAAAGCGGCCACAGAAGACGTCATGTCCGCCGGGCCGGGCCGGGCCGGAGCCGGTGCTGCCGTGTTTCTACCCGCCTTCTCGTCTCCTCTCGACATCAAGAGCGATTACTGTAGGCTTACGGCCATATTGGTCGGCCACCATGACGTCCCGTGCCAACATCAGATTTTATATTAAATTTCATTTCCTTTGGCAGATCCTGACATTTGTGATGTTGCTGCTGGCAACAATAGAAGAGAAACAAAATAGCAGCGCGAGTCCTACTGACGGCATGGCGGGACTCCATTCATAATGTAAAAGCCTGGCACCATCATTCCGTGTGTTGGGGGGGGGGGGGGGGGGCGTGCTGATGTAAGCGCTTTACAGCGAGCAGAGAGAGAGATCGCAGCGCGAGCTTGGCGCGCGACTCCGCGACGGTGTACTGGCTCCGCACGCTTGGGCTGGTGCCCATCGTAATGACGCTCCAAGACAAACACGCGCTGCAGCGGAAACCAGCCGTACATCAAAGCGCGCGTCTTGGAGCCGGACCGCTATTATTCGTTGTTGCATATTGTCGCTCTGAGAAGAGTCTGTGTTCTGTCACTGAGGCTGAGCGGTCCAGACTGCAGCCAGACCCTGTTCTGCTCCAATTACAATCCTCATGCTTAAACGAACAGTCGAACCGCGAACAATCGCAAAATGCCATGCAATGTAAATTTGGTTTGGTGAGTGGTGACTTCAAATCATTCCTAAACTTACACAAAGTCTAAGGAAGTGCACACACACATATGACAACTGTCAATGCACCACAACAGCCAACATTGAACGAAAATATTGTCCAGGTAGTTTGTTAGTTTAACGGTTACATAAGCTGAAACAAATTAAGCTTGTTTAATAAGATTCATTTAGGCCCGATGAAACCGGTTTCCACAATATGAACTGAAAAATAGGCAAATATTCATGGAATTTTTACATTCCTGAAATATGTAAATACTCAAATGAAAACTAAGGGCTAAATAATTCAGTACATAATAATAAAACGGAACGAAATAAACAACATGGCCTTATGTAACTACAGAAAGTCAGGTCAGACGGCATGAACCCCATCACGGTCTCACAAATCCCGCTTTTGAATCATCTGAAGAGGGTAGTTCGCTTTATCTTAGTGGTGTACCTTCAAACTGTCCTTGCCTGACGAACATTTCATCAGCTTTCGTCAAATTAGCGTTAACATCTGAGATCTTTTTATCTAAAACTGAGGTGGGAGTGCAATACTGATCTAAATGTTCAGTGTGTTGTGGTTGTGGTGACTAATCAAGTCTTTAATGTCTGGCGTTGCACAACACAGATTGCAAATAGTACTAACATTTGCTAACATGTTTGCACAAAATTCGACACTGCGTTTTTTAAACTCGTGTCGGCAATTTTCATCACATTTCTTCCTCTGTTCACATTCATTCATCACAAGCCAGCATCATGTATTGTTTAGGGCGTAACATGTGTAGATCACGTGGTCAGTCTGTCACCGTCTTTTGCCACGTGGCCTTTTGTTTACGTTTTGTTTGCAGTTGCACGTGTTGTGTGTTTTGGCTGAATGCCACGCCTCACAGGGGTGGTGAGGTGTGTGATTACGTTTTCTCTTTATAAGCCCTTTGTGTTAGTATGACCGATTGTGGTTCATTACACGTTGGCTTTCTTTAATTGCTTCTTAGCGCACGCTTGTGTTCCATTTCGTTTCATTACACTCTTCAGTTGGACGCTTGCGTTGGCTTCCTCCCTTTTTGTATGGTCTCCGACCGTGACACAGTCGTTAAATCATAATCAGCCTACAGCCGTATGCTTGTTTTAACTGAACGATGCCATTTGGTGGACGATAACAGTGTGCATGACTTGGTAAAAGAATTGAGAAACACAAATGGTTAATTTATGTTAACTTAAAAAAGATAAATTAGGATGAAATGTCTAAACTCTTTTTACTGTGTCAGTTAATTAACTGTGTGTTTGTGTGTGTGGGGGGGGGGGGCGGCTGTGGCAATGAAAAGCATATTTCTCTCAGAAAAAGAATGCGTGTAATTCATGATAATCAAGTGAGGTAATTAAGTTAGGTATTCCGTAGGCCGCTACTGTCCAAAAATAATACAACTCACATTGATGTTTATATTCCATTTGTAAATGATGCCTGAACAAATAACCATGTGGTAAATATGAACAAATTGGTGAGACTACGTGTGTGTGGTTCTAGGAAGGGTTATTTCACATTAGTGATACAAAAGAGCTCTAAGCATGCGCACATATTAGGGGTCACCATAGCAACGGAGCCATTACAGATCACTTGAAGAGAATGCTAATAAATGCCAACACACATGCATACACACACACTCATACACACATGCATACACACATACACACATGCACACACATGTACACACACATGCATACACACATACACACATGCATACAGACGTACACACATGCTCACACACACCTTTTCCACTCATACATTATATATATATATATCTCTCTCTGTCTATCTCTCCCTCACACACACACAAAGACACTCACTGTTTCAGACACATGGATACACTCATACACACAAAGCTCAAATAATGACAGCAAAGCTAAATCCCCATATGATGAACACAGTGCCCCTATTTCAACATTCAGGTACAGAGGAAGGTAACAAATATGCACATGACCCACTATTCTTGCCTCCCCCACTTGGCTGCTTTTGCATTTTCAGTGTAAGGGGCAGTGTGTGTGTGTGTGTGTGTGTGTGTGTGTGTGTGTGTGTGTGTGTGTGTGTGTGTGTGTGTGTGTGTGTGTGTGTGTGTGTGCAGCACTCGAGCTCATAGACAGACCCCTCACTTTTCTGCATATGTGTGTTTCAGGACCTAAAGTCTCTGTTTTTGTATACATACATAAAATCTATAAACAAACACTCTTCTACACACACACACACACACACACACACACACACACACACACACACACACACACACACACACACACACACACACACACACACACACACACACACACACACGTCTGCCCCTTACACTGAAAATGCAATACCAGCCAAGTGGGGGAGGCATAGCACAACAAGAATTAATACCAATAATAATGCAGTTGTTTTTTTCTCTGTTTCACTAATTTATTTTTCAATGGACTGAATGCAAATGTTACCCAAACAGAAGTCTCCCACTGAGAGAGAGACAAAAGACCCCCCACCCCCCCCCCCACCCCACCCCAGTGCTGATATACTGTCTGCTGTGCTGAATAGAAACCACCAGTGTTCATTTAGGAGCCACTGGGCAGAGCTGAGCAGTGTCAGTGTTCATTCAACATGGGAGTCTTCACTGCTGACAGTTGTCCTCTGTCTACCCGCCCGACTGCTCCAACCGCTCTCCATCACCGCTTCTGGAAGCCTGTCTGGGTCTTACGCATTTGCTTGGGTGGAGGTTCCCAAGCCATCCACCTGTTCTTCCTTTTGGAGAACGGCTTTGTTTCCGTCCATCCATATGCTTAGATTAACACGTGAGGTAGTCCGATTAGCTACAAGGGTGGAAACTGTCCTGCAGATTAGATGTGTTTTGGTCTCTTTGTATTAATAGTACTTCCTTTATCTGACAACCAATCAGCACAATCGATCATCAGACGAGCCGCAAGTGCAAGCTCAGGGATTGGCCAGCACGAAAGGGTCGGAGGTCACGAGAAGGGTATCTCGTTAGGCGGAGCTACGGCTGAGCAGCGTGGATCACAACCACTCGGCTTCACAGACATGTCACTTTACCGCCTTCAAATCACTGCTATTGGCAGAAAATGTCTGGGTGTTTAGAGGTGATTGTTTTGAGTATAACACACCCTGTGGCTACGAAGGACTCAGCGCTATAAATCAGTCCTCACATCTGAGCCCCCCTCATTTCCCAGTCCACTGAGTGCTATCTGTGTGAGCTCACGCCCTGCTCGAAGGAAACACAGAGAAATGCACCAGGTGTCAATCAGACAGGCACGTACCACAGAGTGTGTGTGTGTGTGTGTGTGTGTGTGTGTGTGTGTGTGTGTGTGTGTGAATGTACCCTGTGTACATGCTCTTATCAACTTCATATCAGTGGTGACTGCAAACTGTGTGGGCTCGTTTCTATACTTCGGTGTGTGTGTACATCAGTACGGCTGTGTAAGAACGCTTCTACACCGAACGACCCTGCTCACATTTACACGTCACAACTTTAATTCTCACTCTCTCTGTGTTCCACCCACCTTTCCCTTCCCTCACGAGCACCAGACATACATAACCTTGCGTCTTGTGTGTTTTCCAGGAGATGAGACATTTACCCTTCTCTCTCCGTTTTTTCCCTCTCTCCTCGTTTCCTTTCCGAGTTTATCTGGTTTGTGTCTGTGTCTGAAACGCTGCTTCTCCTCAGCTCAGTGAAGCAGCAGCAGACAGGAGCGTTGTGTCTGGAGACCAAGATGGCAGGTGTTTCCTCTATACACCCATTAAGGATCTTTTCCTCTCACTCTTCCTCTCTGACAAACACACATGAACAAAATTTTGAGACAGTTTTGAATTTTGTGAATTTTACCACCTGCATCTACACATAATTAAACTGTGAACACATCCAGCTGTGTGAAGAGTCAGGGTTCCTTTATTCCAAAATTCTCTCTCTCTCTCTCTCTCTCTCTCTCGCTCTCTCTCTCTCCTCAAGAGGCCAGCCACTCTATTTTTAGAGCTGCCCCCCTCCTCTCCTCTCCTCTTCTCTCAGCTCCTTTCCCCTCCTCTCCTCTTATCTCCCCTCCCCTTCTTTTCCCTTTCCTCTCCTCTCCTCTCCTCCCCTCTCCTCTCCTCTCCTCCCCTCTCCTCTCCTCCCCTCCTATCTTCTCTCCCTTCATTATTCCATCAGCTGCCTCGCCTAAGCCTCCACTGAGGTCACTGAAATACCCCTATGCACACAGGTATTAGAACCACCCACTCACACAGCTACACACACACACACACACACACACACACACACACACACACACACACACACACACACACACACACACACACACACACACACACACAGTCACCTCAAAGACCCAGAGCACTGGAGAAAGCCACCTTTCCAAAACTCATCTGTGCCTTTCAGGGCGATGCAGACACAGGGAGTGAGAGGAGAGTGAGCACACAGGGAGTGAGATGAGAGTGAGCACACAGGGAGTGAGATGAGAGTGAGCACACAGGGAGTGAGATGAGAGTGAGCACACAGGGAGTGAGATGAGAGTGAGCACACAGGGAGTGAGATGAGAGTGAGCACACAGGGAGTGAGATGAGAGTGAGCACACAGGAGTGCAGCAGTTGGACAGAAGGAAGAAGCCCTGCCAGGCCTGTGAAGATGTGGCAGCACACAGAGAACAGAAGAGACACAGCTGTGTGTCAGCAGGCCCCGCCCACTTGCTAAGTGCGGCTAACAGGTTCGCAGACGGCGTGTGTGAACACCTCACAAGCACAAGCATCAGCGCCTCCTTTAGGACGACGCCTGCAGGTCACAGGTGTGCTCACTACTGCAGGTCACAGGTGTGCTCACTACTGCAGGTCACAGGTGTGCTCACTACTACAGGTCACAGGTGTGCTCACTACTGCAGGTCACAGGTGTGCTCGCTACTGCAGGTCACAGGTGTGCTCGCTACTGCAGGTCACAGGTGTGTTCGCTACTGCAGGTCACAGGTGTGCTCACTACTGCAGGTAACAGGTGTGCTCACTACTGCAGGTCACAGGTGCGTTCACTACTGCAGGTCACAGGTGCGCGCTCACTACTGCAGGTCACAGGTGTGCTCACTACTGCAGGTCACAGGTGGGCTCGCTACTGCAGGTCACAGGTGTGTTCGCTACTGCAGGTCACAGGTGCGCTCACTACTGCAGGTCACAGGTGCGCTCACTACTGCAGGTAACAGGTGCGTTCACTACTGCAGGTCACAGGTGCGCTCACTACTGCAGGTCACAGGTGCTCTCACTTCTGCAGGTCACAGGTGTGCTCACTACTGCAGGTCACAGGTGTGCGCACTACTGCAGGTAACAGGTGTGCTCGCTACTGCAGGTCACAGGTGTGCTCACTACTGCAGGTCACAGGTGTGCTCACTACTGCAGGTCACAGGTGCGCTCACTACTGCAGGTCACAGGTGCGCTCACTACTGCAGGTCACAGGTGCGCTCACTACTGCAGGTAACAGGTGTGCTCACTACTGCAGGTAACAGGTGTGCTCGCTACTGCAGGTCACAGGTGTGCTCACTACTGCAGGTCACAGGTGTGCTCACTACTGCAGGTAACAGGTGTGCTCGCTACTGCAGGTCACAGGTGTGCTCACTACTGCAGGTCACAGGTGTGCTCACTACTGGTCACAGGTGTGCTCACTACTGCAGGCCACAGGTGCGCTCACTACTGCAGGTCACAGGTGCGCTCACTACTGCAGGTCATAAGTGTGCTCACTACTGCAGGTCACAGGTGCGCTCACGACTGCAGGTCACAGGTGTGCTCACTACTGCAGGTCACAGGTGCGCTCACTACTGCAGGTCACAGGTGTGCTCACTACTGCAGGTAACAGGTGTGCTCACTACTGCAGGTAACAGGTGTGCTCACTACTGCAGGTAACAGGTGTGCTCGCTACTGCAGGTAACAGGTGTGCTCACTACTGCAGGTCACAGGTGTGCTCACTACTGGTCACAGGTGTGCTCACTACTGCAGGTTACAGGTGCGCTCACTACTGCAGGTCACAGGTGCGCTCACTACTGCAGGTCATAAGTGTGCTCACTACTGCAGGTCACAGGTGCGCTCACGACTGCAGGTCACAGGTGTGCTCACTACTGCAGGTAACAGGTGTGCTCACTACTGCAGGTAACAGGTGTGCTCACTACTGCCACAGCCGTTACGGAGCTAATGGGGGGTGAAGCTCCACCTTCCGCTACTGACTGAAGTGACAGGCAGGACGGTGGGCAGGAAAGCTTTGCAGAACTGCTCAGAAGCCCCCACCACCACCACCACCACCACCACCCTGCTCAGGACTGTGGGTGGAGGAGTGCTTTCCACCTCAGTTAATAATAATAATAAAGCCCAGCAACAACGATAACGAGACCAGCAGCACACAACGGCAAGTCACGCCTCCACAGAAGCTGAAGGCCTGTGGGTTGGCAGAAGACGGATGCTGTGTGCATCTCAGCAGGGAAGAGCCTCCACCGAGACAGGCCACTCCCACTCCTTGGACACGCCTCTGCCGCAACACGCATCATTAATGAGCTACGGTCTGAGGAAGTGGGCGGGGCTAACAGCCATGCGCATTCCCACTGACCTACCCAAGCTAGCGGCGTCCGGAGGCCAGAGGGGCCCTGGTGTTCTGCACTGCTGATCTTTGGTTGATGCAGACGCACAGCTGGTCCTCCACAGTCCGTCGAGGTCGTACTGGGTAGCCCTGACGCAATACTGAAATTACATTTCCCATCCTGCCTTACAGCCATGGGTGACGCCACAGTGGCCAGCATGTTGAGCTAGTTCTTCAGTAGTTGCTAAAAGCCGGACTGTATTTCGATTCGAGGGCCAAGACTGAGTATCAGGGTCGTGTGACGTAGAAAATACACTCATGCCTGTGAAGGACTTCAGTCATGAAGAACAGTGGACTGTCTATTACTAGTGAGTCATGAAGTGTCTTCAAGATTATACATGTTCAGAAAGTTTGACTTGCTGCTGCTAGACAAGTGTGTTCATGGTTACACACAGTAATATGCAGGATTATACATGGCACACAGGGTCCTGCCCCCATCCCTTCTCACTGGGGTGGGTTTCTGAGCACAGATTACGCCGGTCCCAGGCTCAAAAGGATTTAAAATGGAAAATCTCCATTAACAGAATCACTTGGGCCAAGAGCAGACTTAACTGTAGAACTGGTGAGACGTGATTCATCTGGGTCAACTCATGAACACATGAACACATGAACAGATCTGTACTGCAAACTTATGGCATCTTCTGTAAGGTAAGAAACGGAAGAAGTAGGTACTTCTCTTTTTAAAAATTGACTAAACTGAAAAATATATTTGTGTGAATCTGAGAATTGAATGACAATGAGGGTGTGAAAAGAGAGTCCGCAATCTATATGTGGCAAAGGGAGAGAGAGAGAGAGAGAGAGAGAGAGAGAGAGAGAGAAAGCACATACATGTTCTTGCAAATGAAAGACTCATAAAGAGAGTAAAGTGGCCCCCAGCCATAAAACCCCATTTTGTGTGTGTGTGTGTGTGTGTGTGTGTGTGTGTGTGTGTGTGTGTGTGTGTGTGTGTGTGTGTGTGTGTCGTGTGCGCGCGTGTTGTTTCTTATCCACTTGACACTATTTTTGGTTGCATCTGCTGGCACAGACTAGTGGCTCCATCAGTAAAGGGACTAATGACGTCCATGTCATTACAGTGACGGGGCACATCTTAGCAATACGACTGCAGTTGTCTCTCACTGTTTACTCGCTTGTCTGACATATGGAACAAAGCACCAGGCACTAGCCCCTCTATAAAAGAACCAGGCACTAGCCCCTCTATAAAAGAACCAGGCACTAACCCCTCTATAAAAGAACCAGGCACTAACCCCTCTATAAAGGAACCAGGCACTAGCCCCTCTATAAAAGAACCAGGCACTAACCCCTCTATAAAAGAACCAGGCAATAGCCCCTCTATAAAAGAACCAGGCACTAACCCCTCTATAAAGGAACCAGGCACTAGCCCCTCTATAAAAGAACCAGGCACTAGCCCCACTATAAAAGAACCAGGCACTAACCCCTCTATAAAAGAACCAGGCACTAGCCCCTCTATAAAAGAACCAGGCACTAGCTCCTCTAAAAAAGAACCAGGCACTAGCCCCTCTATAAAAGAACCAGGCACTAGCCCCTCTATAAAAGAACCAGGCACTAGCCCCTCTATAAAAGAACCAGGCACTAGCCCCTCTATAAAAGAACCAGGAACTAACCCCTCTATAAAAGAACCAGGAACTAACCCCTCTATAAAAGAACCAGGCACTATCCCCTCTATAAAAGCACCAGGCACTAGCCCCTCTATAAAAGAACCAGGCACTAACCCCTCTATAAAAGAACCAGGCACTAGCTCCTCTATAAAAGAACCAGGCACTAGCCCCTCTATAAAAGAACCAGGCACTAGCTCCTCTATAAAAGAACCAGGCACTAGCCCCTCTATAAAAGAACCAGGCACTAGCCCCTCTATAAAAGCACCAGGCACTAACCCCTCTATAAAAGAACCAGGAACTAACCCCTCTATAAAAGAACCAGGCACTAACCCCTCTATAAAAGAACCAGGCACTAGCCCCTCTATAAAAGCACCAGGCACTAGCCCCTCTATAAAAGAACCAGGCACTAACCCCTCTATAAAAGAACCAGGCACTAGCTCCTCTATAAAAGAACCAGGCACTAGCCCCTCTATAAAAGAACCAGGCACTAACCCCTCTATAAAAGAACCAGGCACTAGCTCCTCTATAAAAGAACCAGGCACTAGCCCCTCTATAAAAGAACCAGGCACTAGCTCCTCTATAAAAGAACCAGGCACTAGCCCCTCTATAAAAGAACCAGGCACTAGCCCCTCTATAAAAGAACCAGGCACTAGCCCCTCTATAAAAGCACCAGGCACTAACCCCTCTATAAAAGAACCAGGAACTAACCCCTCTATAAAAGAACCAGGCACTAGCCCCTCTATAAAAACACCAGGCACTAGCCCCTCTATAAAAGAACCAGGCACTAGCCCCTCTATAAAAGAACCAGGAACTAACCCCTCTATAAAAGAACCAGGAACTAACCCCTCTATAAAAGAACCAGGCACTATCCCCTCTATAAAAGCACCAGGCACTAGCCCCTCTATAAAAGAACCAGGCACTAACCCCTCTATAAAAGAACCAGGCACTAGCTCCTCTATAAAAGAACCAGGCACTAGCCCCTCTATAAAAGAACCAGGCACTAGCTCCTCTATAAAAGAACCAGGCACTAGCCCCTCTATAAAAGAACCAGGCACTAGCCCCTCTATAAAAGCACCAGGCACTAACCCCTCTATAAAAGCACCAGGCACTAACCCCTCTATAAAAGAACCAGGAACTAACCCCTCTATAAAAGAACCAGGCACTAGCCCCTCTATAAAAGCACCAGGCACTAGCCCCTTTATAAAAGCACCAGGCACTAGCCCCTCTATAAAAGAACCAGGCACTAACCCCTCTATAAAAGCCCCAGGCACTAGCCCCTCTATAAAAGAACCAGGCACTAGCCCCTCTATAAAAGAACCAGGCACTAACCCCTCTATAAAAGCACCAGGCACTAGCCCCTCTATAAAAGAACCAGGCACTAACCCCTCTATAAAAGCACCAGGCACTAGCCCCTCTATAAAAGAACCAGGCACTAGCCCCTCTATAAAAGAACCAGGCACTAACCCCTCTATAAAAGAACCAGGCACTAACCCCTCTATAAAGGAACCAGGCACTAGCCCCTCTATAAAAGAACCAGGCACTAACCCCTCTATAAAGGAACCAGGCACTAGCCCCTCTATAAAAGCACCAGGAACTAACCCCTCTATAAAAACACCAGGCACTAGCCCCTTTATAAAAGCCTGAAGATGTAGTTTTCTCTGTTTCTTTATGCTGGGAGCCAGTGGAAGGAACACTCTTTTACCATATTCACAAACATCCACTGTAGCAGGCTTGAACAAGAGCAATGCACGGTGCTTGGTGTTGACCACGTTTGGGTTGGTCCTGCACCCTGTGTCCCGCACCCTGTGTCCCGCACCCTGTGTCCCGCACCCTGCGTCCCGCACCCTGTGTCCCGCACCCTGTGTCCCCCACCCTGTGTCCCGCACCCTGTGTCCCCCACCCTGTGTCCCGCACCCTGCGTCCCGCACCCTGCAGCACTGCCTGCTGGAGACCCACAGGCCTGCTGTTTTAGCCCATAATCGAATCAGCAGGAAGGTCCCAGGGTTCATGAGAGGGGAAACTACTGCGCTAATTAGAAGCTGTGCAGGATGTTGACGGTCTATATGTCACAGCCCCAACGTAAACCAGAGAGAAACGTGAGGCCCTTGTAGAAATTAAACATTTAACTCAAAAAATGCTGCAGCATTTGACTAAGGAAGCCAGTTCGAATGGCAAACATTCAATGGAAACACCAAATTAGCATCGTGACGTTTGCTCCATCAGCCTCGTGGCCCGAGGGGAAACTAAACAAAAGCAACATTCGGACATCAGACTGGGGTTGAGCTGCACTGCAGGTCTGTGTGAGGTCTGTTCTTCTGAGTCACTCGTTCTGCTTCCTTAATAAGGAGCCCAGATTTACAGTTTAGTGGAGTTCTGTAGGGAGCTGTGTGTCCATGTCTGTGTGTCTCTGTGTCCATGTCTGTGTGTCTCCTGCCTTCTGTCACGCTTACCAAGTTTCATGCTTCCTGTCACACACTCCTCCATTCATGTCCTCTGTACCTCATTCAGTTGTGCCTCCCCCACACCTCTCTCTCTCTCTCCCCACACCTCTCTCTCTCCCCCACACCTCTCTCTCTCCCCACACCTCTCTCTCTCCCCCACACCTCTCTCTCTCTCCCCACACCTCTCTCTCTCTCTCTCTCTCTCTCTCTCTCTCTCTCTCCCCACACCTCTCTCTCTCCCCCACACCTCTCTCTCTCTCCCCACACCTCTCTCTCTCTCTCCCCCCCACACCTCTCTCTCTCTCTCCCCCACACCTCTCTCTCTCCCTCACACCTCTCTCTCTCTCCCCACATCTCTCTCTCCCCACACCTCTCTCTCCCTCCCCCCACACCCCCCACACCCTCTCTCTCCCCCACACCTCTCTCCCCACACCTCTCTCTCCCTCACCCCCACACCCTCTCTCCCTCACCCCCACACCTCCCTCACCCCACACCTCTCTCCCTCACCCCACACCTCTCTCTCTCCCTCACCCCCACACCTCTCTCTCCCCCTCTCTCTCTCTCCCTCACCCCCACACCTCTCTCCCCTCTCTCTCTCCCTCACCCCACACCTCTCTCTCTCCCTCACCCCCACACCTCTCTCCCCCTCTCTCTCTCTCCCTCACCCCACACCTCTCTCTCTCCCTCACCCCCCACACCTCTCTCTCTCCCCTCTCTCTCTCTCCCTCATCCCCCCTCTCACTTTCCCTTTTTCTCCTCATGCTCTCTTTTTCTAATCCCTCTCCTTGCAGCTGTATTGGCATCAACCCTTTTGCAGGCAGAAATAAATGGGTAGTGGTGTTGGGGGGGGGGGGGGTGAAAACAGGTAGGGGGTAGGGGCAGGAAGAAAAGAGGCAAAAATTGCATGACAGGACTGCTTGAAGGGAAGAAGCGTAAATGGAGGGATTACACAGCAAAAGGGAGAAGAGGAGAGGAGGAGAGGAGAGGAAAGTCTCAGATGATGCAGGGAGGAGAGACGGCAAAAACCCCAGACGGAATCTGACGAGACATCTCACAGAACGGAAGGAGGACAGCAGGAGACAGGAGGACAGGAGAGCGTGGAGGAGGTGGAGGTGTGACAGGAGAAGCAGAGGAGATGGCCGCCAGGGCAGCGTGGAGAACGCGCGGGGAGCCTTCAGAGCATCAGCCTAACAGGCACTCCATTACACCGCAGAGCCGGGAGGCAGGGCGGCTTCCATGGTAACAGGACCGCTTTGATCTCGATCGCGGCTCCGAGTCACCGCGGCTGCTGAGTCAATACGTCTAGCGGAATAATTACCAGCTGACGCCTTCGATCACACGGAGCGTGGTGTTGGGGGGGTTGTTCACCGGCTGTATAATTCATCTCCAGTCACGGGAGAGAGGGAGTGAGTGGGCAACGCTAACTGAGAGCCACACACGTCACGGGGGCGAAACCAGCAGCACCGGGCGGGGCTTAGGGAAGGAAGGCGGAGCCTGCGGTGGGGTGTGGATATGTTGGGGGCTCTGGCGTGGACACTGGCGACTGGCGGGTCGTTCCGTTGGAGATTCGGGGCACGCGTGACATCACACGCACGTGCCCTCGTGCGGCCGGTCCGTGAGACCATCGAGGAGCGGCACCCGAGGAACGCATGATCTCAGAATCGTCAGTGCAACGACCTCGCCAGTCTCAACGACTTCCGGAGAGGTCGACGTGGTTGAGGGAGTCACGGTTTTTATTACAGTTAAAGAGGATAAACACCCACTCCTGGGTATTTAAAAGCACCTGCCATCTTAAACCTGATCTCACATGGGCTCTGGGGCTCTCAGGGAAAGTGAGAGGGGTCCTGAAGAGCCCTGAAGAGCCCTGAGAGAGTGCTCCAGGACGGAGGAGAGCTGTCGCCAGCCGTCTGGCGCACGCCAGACCAGACGCCTGCTGAATGGTCCGTTAAAGAGCGTCACCCCTCAGGCAGGCCACACGCTCACAGTCAACAAGCCACGCGAGGCCGTACATTAGACAGCATTGAAAATCACCTCCTCCTTGACCAGAGGATTCAAGAGTGGAGAATGGCCCCAATCAGGATGTGCTTCTGTGGGGGGTGTCAAGCCACGTGTGAACGTCCCTGTGCACACGTTCGCCTCCCCCAGGTGAGGTCTGTCCCTGTTCCAGCTGCAGTAGCTCCTTCACGTTACGAGAGTTGAGCAGATCTTCTGTGTAACTCCTCCGAGTGGCGAGCAGATTGGATTCTGCTACTGGTGTGTCTGTGCATTTACTGAGCGCTGACCCCCACCACTCACACGCAGATAATACTGAACACACAGCACATGTGCAGAAGATGGTGAGAGAAAGACAGAGAGAGAGGAGATGAAGGGAAAAGTAGATGACTTGGGGAAAGAGAGGGAAAAGAGAGAGAGACTCTTCTTGTCTGGCGCCATATTGAAGTGCATGCACCACTACCTCATCCAAGCCTCATAAACAATTACAGGGCACAGTTAATTATTTTAATGGCCTTGTTCACCCCCTCTGGAAGCAACCGCAACACAGGGAAAAAAAAACCTGTAAAAATTAATATGTCTAATAAAGTAATCATAATTATTTTATTATCTCATCTCAGTACACGCTACAGTTTATTTTACTTGAAACAAACACTATGTGGTTGCAACTTTTCTAACTACAGAAAACCTCAAAACACAGCAGTATGCAAATGATATTTTCAATGACAAAGCCATCATTTTCTCTTGATGTATATAAATCTGTGCAGTCGTGACTAAAATGTACTGCATAAACATGCCATAATTAATCAAATCTGTAGTTTCAGCTGAACCTGTTGTTTCCTTGGGTACAAATAAAGTCATCTCTAGGCTACAATATCGAACGACGCTACCTCAGTCCAGAGATTTCATCAGATGCTCGATGGCTCCCTTTTAGATGTCCTAATTGATTACTTGAAAGGGAGGAGTGATGAGACTAATTGGTGAGCCCTAGTTGGCCGATCGATGCCTAACGACTGTCAACAATTAATCAGCCTCAGGTACGTGAGCAGTGCTGTTTTGAAAAAGGTATATGTGAGTGCTGCAGTGGAAAAGACTCATTAAAATGCATAAGAGTTCTGCCTGCACAGCTTCTTTAATAGGCCACAATATAATATTAATATAGTCTTGGATATGCTAATAAGAATATAAATATGCTAATGAATATGTATAAATAACCTAGAACTGTCAGAATGCTCTATACTGCGTCATCCTCCATACTGAGGTAATCACTACCGTGTTAAGTCACGTTAGCTTGTCCATGTGTGCTCGGGAACGTGTTGTGCTTGCAGTTCTTGTGGTCGAACGATAAGTAGTGACAAGTAATTTGAGCAGAGGCCTGGACACTTTCTTCTTCCAAAGAAGGCCCACTGATAAAGAAAAGGGCAATAGTCTCAGCTTTAGCAGTGGGAGAGTTTTAACTGGATGGTTTCAAATGAGAAAAACGTGTGTGATTACACTGTGACGTATGCACATGGCACAGGCCACAGGCAAGCACTTCACACACCAGCCCCACTGCCCACTGGTGTGTCTGTGTTAGCTTTCCAGCGGGACCACCTGTGTTCCACCACTGTGCTCCAGCCAACCAGTCCCCTGAAGTCCTCACCTGAAGACCTCACCTGACGTCCTCACCTGAAGTCCTCACCTGAAGACCTCACCTAAATTCCTCAGCTGAAGCCCTCACCTGAAGACCTCACCTGAAGGCCTCACATGAAGTCCTCACCTGAAGACCTCACATGAAGTCCTCACCTGAAGCCCTCACCTGAAGACCTCACCTGAAGGCCTCACCTGAAGACCTCACCTGAAGGCCTCACCTGAAGACCTCACCTGAAGGCTTCGCTTCAGCCTTTAGTCTACCTGTCTGTCTCAGGCACCCATGATTTGATGTGCTCTGTGAGCTATCTCTCAGCCCAAGGTCAAGCGTGAGCAGGCCATAAACCAGGAAGTGCAAGTGGCCAAGTTAAATGGACTCATAAAAGTAATAAAACTCTGAGGAACTGATGAGGACACTGATGAACTTTGCCAGTAGGCTCACAAAACCATCAACAGAGGTCTGCACCCCCCCCCCCCCCCCCCCCCCACAGAGATCACTCATACACACATAACCATCAACAGAGGTCTGCCCCCCTCCCAGAGATCACTTATACATACAGGTGCTGCCAGGTGTCTAAAACCCAATGACTTCAAAATCAGTCCAGTCCATTGCTGCAAGGCTGGGGGAGGCAAAAGAGTAAGGAGGTTACATTCTCCCTCTTACACACACACACACACACACACACACACACACACACACACACACACACACACACACACACACACACACACACAGTTCTTCCGTACTCCATGATCTCGTTTCACATTCCTCCTTCCTGTGCTGTTATCCCTTTTCTCTCTGTTCCTCCCTGTTCTCCCCCCTCAGCTTCAGCCATCCCCCTTTCCACACACCCACAAATCACCTCCCATAAGCTCTGAGCTCCTCCATCCCTTTCAGTCAGTTCTTTCACTCTCTCTTCTCTCCGTCTGTCTGTTCTCTCAGTGAAAGCCCCGGTACACGCCACTGCAAGAGTGTATAATCCTCTCTCCTCCCATCGCCCTGGTTACCTCCATTCTCTAACAGCTATTACTAATTCTCCACAGTCCAGAATCGTGCCTCAGACCAGCTCTATCTAAATTACTCTCATCCAAATTACTCCCTCATGCAGGCAAATTTGCTTCTATAAATCACGAGCGACTGATGTAGGCACGGCAATTTTTGAAAAATCAGTGCGGAAAAAAAGGGAAATGTACTTGACGGAAAGCAGCGGATTTTTTCCTTCTAATTTAGTGTGACTGATAAATGTATGTATTACGTATGTAATGTATGTAAATATATGCATGATGTATGTAATGTATGCAAATGCACTATTACAGTGTTGTCTAAGCCTCTATTCTGGACCTGGTAAACCTGTGCCGTGGCCTACCTCTGCCCAGAGAGCTCCAACTGTCCAAAGTGGCGTGTCTCACATGCAGTTTTGGCTTTGAGAGGACTGGAGGTGGTGTTTCTAGGCTCTTCAGTGTTGGTTCTCTTTTTTAATTGCACCAGTGCGGCTGCATTGTTCTGTGGAAGTGAGCAGAGTGTTTTGAGAACCGACTTCTCCCCTGACGACGAGAGCTGATGCACGTTTCCTAACACTCGCTCTCTGAAATCAAGGTTAAGCTCAGCCCTTGGTTAAGGTTGCCCTTGAATGTTGTATTAAGTGAAGGAAGAATTTTCAGTCTCCCTATCTTTGAACACCTTAATTTGTATTAATATTCTCTATGCGCTGATCTGATTTGTAAAGGTTTTGTTTTGGGCAGGTGTGGAAGTATGAATGCTTTCAAAAATATAAGTATTAATAGTTTATTTTTTTTAGTTAACTAAATGCAAAGTGAATGAACAAAAGAAAAAAATCAAAACCAATTAATATTTGGTGTGGCCAACCATTGCCTTTTAAACAGCATAAATTCTTCTATGTATACTTGCACAGTTTGGGACGGAACTCGGGAGGGAAGTAGTTCCAAACATCTTGGAGAACTAATCACAGATCTTCTGTGCATGTAGGATTGTTCAAATCCTTCTGTAATCCCAGACAGACAATAATGTTGAGATCAGGGCTCTGTGGGGGCCATATCGTCACTTCCAGGACTCCAGTTCTTAATGCCACTGCCTGTATGTTTGGGGTTGTTGTCCTACCTGCTGAATAAATTTGGAGCCAAAGCCCTGATGGAATCTGCCTGTATTTCTCAGCACTGAGGACGCCATTAATCCTGACAAAATCCCCAACACCATTTGCTGAAATGCACCTGCAAATGTGCCATGAACCTCCACCCACACTCCACTGTTCAACCTCCACCACGCTTCACTGTTGAACCTCCACCACACTTCACTGTTGAACCTCCATCACACTTCACTGTTGAACCTCCACCGTACTTCACTGTTGAACCTCCACCACGCTTCACTGTTGAACCTCCATCACACTTCACTGTTGAACCTCCACCACGCTTCACTGTTGAACCTCCATCACACTTTACTGTTGAACCTCCATCACACTTCACTGTTGAACCTCCACCGTACTTCACTGTTGAACCTTCACCGTACTTCACTGTTGAACCTCCACCGTACTTCACTGTTGAACCTCCCACCACACTTTACTGTTGAACCTCCACCACGCTTCACTGCTGAACCTCCACAATGCTCCACTGTTGCCTTCAGACACTCATTCTTCTACAACCCTTCAGTGAACAAACTGCCTTTTAGTCACTCCAGACCACCTGCTGCCATTTTCCTGCACCCCAGTTCCTATGTTTTCATGCATAGTTGAGTTGCTTCACCCTTTTTCCACATCAAAGTTATGGATTTCTGACCACAGTTCTTCCATGAAGACCACTTCAGGCCTAACCTGTCCGACCAGTAGATGGGTGTAACTGGGTCCCAAAGGTTTTCTGCTAGCTCTGAGCTTGTGGCTCTGCTGAACATTTTCTGACTTCACAGGGAAGTAAGCACGATGTATCTTTCATCTGCTGCACTACGTTTCCTTGGTCCACCACAGGTTCTGCGGACCTCAGCGTTCCCCATTTCTTTGTGCTTCTTCATGAGAGCTTGTACAGCCCATCTACTTTGAAAGTAGAAATCTACTTTGCCTAGAAAGACCTTGCTGATGCAGGATAACTACAGTGTGTCTTGTGGCTTTGCTCAGTCTCGCCATGGTGTTTGACCTGTGACATGAAACTGTCCTCCACAATCCCATCTTTGTTGCAGAGTTTGACTGGTCATCACCTCATATGCCTCAAACACAGCTGTTCCTATTTCAGATCATGACTGTGCTTCAACCTACATATGCAAATGATGGTCATTATTACCTGTTTGTTATGATTGATCAATCATACACCTGAGCAAAATCCTAAAAAAAACCCTGACGGATGCTGTTTTGAAGGAGGTTGCTCACACTGAATATTGATTAGATTTAGAGTTCTCTTTTTGGTCAGTCTATTTGCAATTTGTTAAGTGACAAAAACAAACTATTACAGTTTTTTTCTGCAGTCGCTAAAGACCCAAAAACTGGTACTTACAGCACAATTCTGGGAACATCACAATGTGTGCAGCATTTGCCAGAACGATGGCGTTCATCATCTTGCCGCTCTTGGTCCCTACAACACTGCCCACATCATCACCTTCCTCAGCCCAGAGCACAACACACTCATTCCCCGTGACTAGGAGAGACCAGATCAGTCCAGGTGTGTTGTCGTTTCCCACCGGGCTGCCCAATTACACAGTGGCTCACTGAACACCCACGATTTGTTGTGCTTCCCCCACACCACACTCTCCATTCCTCAGTCGCTAACCCCACCATCACACGTCTCTTCGCCCTTATACAGCAGGATATACAGCAGGTTTGTGCACTGTTCATGCAAAATAGAAAGTAAACATTCCCCTTGTAAGTCCTCCTTTTACTTAATGGTGTAAATATACCGAATATGTTTAAAACACCTGTATATTTGTGGATATACATGTATATATCAGTACTGTGTACAGACTACACACTGAGTACTCAAAAAAAAAAACACACGGTAGCTGCAATTTCCATTCGACACATCATTGTGTAGTTGTCATATAGGAAAGGATGTTGATCTGGTATTTGTGGGTAGAGTGAATGCAGAAATACAAGACTTGGCAAGACTTGAAAGAGTTTTGGATGACGTGTTTGCTTTTTCCAAAAGTGTGAGATGTTTTTGCATGTTGTGTGTAAGTTTGGCTGTGTTCAGCTTCAGAAACTGGGTCTTAGCGACTGTACTGCTTTTGAAAGAGTCCCCACTTTGCAGCATTTTTTCCACACTTACCTAAAACCTTTGCACTGTACTGTGTGCGTTTGTGTTTGTGTGTATAGCCACTCACTAGTTAACACATTATTTCATGCCACAGTGACATACAGCACTGTCGATGGTAACATTAATATGGAATAATCAGTAAAGATTGAATGAACCTGGTTACATATTTCCTGTCACCCTGAGCGTGGCAGTAGAATACTCCGCTGAGTATTTCACATGCCATTAGATAACATTCACAGGGGAGTGGGGTCATGTGTTTGACACACATTAAGCCGTGAGCATGTGTGCACATTTTACACACACACTGTACATCTGGCGTTTTCTGGCACGCGCTGCGTTGTGTTTTCTAAGCGTGTACACATGATGTGTGCAAAAACAACCCTGAACTGCCCCGCCGCCGTTTTCTCCGTCTCTCTGCACCTGTCTGCCTTACACCAGTGAGATGGTCTTCAGAGCCTCACAGGCAGTATGGAGACTCATCACACAAATACAGCATATATGTGTGTGTGTGTGTGTGTGTGTGTGTGTGTGTGTGTGTGTGTGTGTGTGTGTGTGTGTGTGTGTGTGTGTGTGTGTGTGTGTGTGTGTGTTAATGCAAATGATGATGATCTTTGCCTACATGCTTAAATATAAAATTCCTTATTTCTGTCCTCTTCCTTGATTGGCAGGTGAATATAGCCCAAGTGTTGTACAAAAACACCCAGAGATCCAGATAATTGTTGCCATTCAACTGCAGGTGTGTAATCACACTCTTGTCGTGGTGCTCATTTTCTATGAGGTGCTCTACTTCGTGTGACAGTGGAAATGATACGTGTATCACATCACAATTATGGCTCAGGCTTCTATAAAACTCTGGTGTGGATGCGTGTGCACGCGTGCTAGTGTGGACAAGCATGACGGAGATTTGAAAGAGTTTGTTGATATACTGTATGCACAACCCTTTTGAAATTCTGTGAACAAATATGTTCTGATGTCCCTTGCGAATAGCCAGCTTGAGTGTGTGTGTGTGTGTGTGTGTGTGTGTGTGTGTGTGTGTGTGTGTGTGTGTGTGTGCGTCGTGTGCGAGTATATACTTATTCATCCATACACATTAAAAGATCCCTGCTCTAGACTGCATTGAGTCTTCTCTTCCTCCATCTATCCATCTATCTTTTCTCCACATTCTTCACCTGTCCCCCTCTGTGAAAGTGCAGGGCTGTTAATTATTAGATGGCCTGTGCTGATGTTGGGTGTAATAGGACAGGCACTCTGCAATATGGCTGCCACATGCTCTCACTCCATCACAGACACACAGCGGATGAGCGATGTGGTCCCGCTCTTTTATACTGACTGCTGATTGGTAGAGAACTCCTAAACAAAGTGCTGATTGGCTGTAAGTGGTATCATCATCTCTCACTCTTGTAGGCCCATGTATTATATATGGGTATGTGGCACTATTAGATATTTGTAAACAATCCTGCTCTCTTATTAAATCGACCTCTTCATCTTCGTCTCTGCAGTGCAGTGTCCTTCATTCTTGAGAAGTTCTTCTTCCTCACGCCCCCACCCCTCCATCATTCACAGGGCCGTTATCTGGTCTGCTGGGTGAGATCCTTCAGGGTACGTGCTGAGCTAGAGCGAAGACCCTGACGCAGGTGCAGGAGGTGCAGAAGGTGCTGGAGAACACACAACGTTGAGAGCTGAGGTGTAAACGCTTCTACGCACTTACACGCTCAGGACTGACGTTAGAATGCCTGTGAGTATTGAACAGCCCACATCTTTGTTCAGAGCTTCTCATGCCCAGTGGTTTAATGATGCTTCCTTCACTATATAAGAGTGTTATGCTATTTTCGGTTCCTCCCTCTAATCTAACTGACATATAATCTGACAGACATATTGTTATACAACAAAGCACTAAAGAACAAAACAAACATGTCAGCATTTCCCAACAGATAGACTGACACATCAATGAAATTCCCACTGGAGGTTTAGAAAATATGTGACCAGTGAATCTTGTTTAACAAATTAAATCTTCTTTCAAACACTCTCTCCAAAGAGTGGCGTATTACCAATCACATGACAGAAAGAAAGACAGAGACAGACAGACAGACAAGGCAAAAGAGAGAGACTTGTCACATTCTGCAGGTTGCAGTAATATTGGTAAAAAGGAATTCAATGCACTGTAATTACAGCAGGAGGCCTGTGGTAGGCGCTCTCTCCATGCAGGCACTCAGGGCCTCCCTGTGCACCTGTGGTCCCAGAGAGGAGGAAGTGTCAAGGGCTAGTGGACAAAGCCTCGGCAAGCAACCAGAGAGGGAGAAAACCACCCCCTGGAGAAACAGACACTTCTACAACATCAGAAGAGAAAGACAGTGACAGAGGGAGGGAGAGAGAGTAAGAGAGGAAGAGAGATGGAGAACAGAAACAGATGGGAACAGAAAGACTGAGAGAGAGAGAGGGGAGGGTGTGTTTAAAGTGGAGCCCGACTGAGTAGCAAGTTTCTTTCTGCCCTGATGGCAGCTAGCAGAGTGGGCAGACCTGTACTGCCCGTGGCTGTTCGTGGAGACACACGACCCACCACCAGACTGCTGACCTCTGTGTCTCTGCCAGGGAGTGGGGAATTATGGGCCGGAGGGGCTCTCTGCCTACCGCCTCACCCATGCTAGCAGTGCTAAACGCTAACGGGTCATAAAGCAGGATTTATTGCTGATCATTAAACGCGGGCTGTCAGTCAAACATAATAGACCAACATACAGAAAATGAAGCACGGACACATACACACACACACACACACACACACACCACACAAATACAAGATTGAAAAAGAGAAATATGATCAAAATTTGATCTCACACATACGTACACACATACAGTCTCACACATAGTCTCACACATAGGCACACATTCTACTCTCAAAGCTCTGACACACACACACACACACACCACACCATTAGGGATCGGTGAATCACAATCACATCGGTGAATCGGTACACATGTCTGCGATTCGACTGCACCGTATAATTCAACGTGCATCAGGTTTAATTTGCGGGCCGAATTCACGATGCATGGCCTCCACCTGTGTGTGTGTGTGTGTGTGTGGTGTGTGTGTGTGTGTGTGTTGTGTGTGTGTGTGTGTGTTGTGTGTGTGGCTGGGAGGTAGGGTGTGTCAGGGGTGTGGCTGATGCAAGCTCAGGTGTGGACGTATGTCTGTAATGTGATGAGAGAGCCAGGTGTGGCCCAGGTGTGGCCCCAGTGGTGGCCCAGGTGTGGCCCAGGTGGGGCCCAGGTGTGGCCCAGGTGTGGCCCAGGTGTGGCCCAGGTGAGCCCTGTTTGGGATATATGCCTGGGCCAGTCTGATCACTGTACAAACAATAAACAGTCCTGCCTCATTCATCCACTGGTCGTAAATGCTGCTGTTCTGTGTTGGGGTCCGTTTCCCTCAGAAGGGCGACCTGGTAAAACGCAACACAGCGTGGAGGCTCTGACACAACGCACTGCTCTAAATCACACCCCACCTCTTTGCACACACAACACACACACACACACACACACACACACACACACACACACACACACACACACACACATACATACACACACACAGGAGGCTCTGACCACCACGCACTGCTCTAAATCACGCCGCTCTCAGAGCCACACCCCACCTCTCTGCACACACACACACACACACGCGCACAACACACAGCAGGCTCTGATACCACGCACTCCTCTAAATCACGTTACTCATAGAGACACCACCCCCCCCCCCCCCCCCACCACCCCGGCCTGGGAATATTTCTGCTGCATTGCTCCAGCACCATGTCATCCACCCGGCCAGATCAGCAAGGGGGGGGGGCACACATGTAAGGGGGTTGTGTTTAAAAGTAAGGGGCGTGGCTAATGTTGGGGATGCATGTATTTAGAGGACCCACTCCAGAGGACTCACTGCTTCCCACTGAGATCAAGACAGCCCTTCTTAATTGGACCAGTGATCCAAACTGCCACCATCCTCCTCACTGAGATAAACGATATTGGAGAGAAGGATCGGAGCTGGGGGTGGGGATGGGTGGAGGCAGCAAACCTCAGGGAACCATGCAAGGGTGGGGCAGTGAGTGCTAGTGGCTAATGAATCTTGTGGTTTAACAGGACTACGACTGACCCCTCTCTGGAGCTTCTACAGCACAGGTGAAGAGTGGCCCCTGCTCCTTAATGATGACACGCCTGCTGTTAAAAAGCAATGGAGGGAGACGCCTCCACTTCCAGACCATATGAAGGAACAGAGAGAGAGAGAGAGAGAGAGAGAGAGAGAGAGAGAGACAGGAGAAGGGAGGGAGAGAGGGAGAGAGAGAGAGAGAGTGGGAGGGAGAGGGAAAGAGAGAGAAGGGGGAGAGCGAGGGAGAGAGAGAAGGGGAGAGAGAAGGAGTGAGGGAGAGAGGGAGTGAGAGAAGGGGGAGAGAGATGAGGCAAGAGAGATAAGTGAGGAGAGAGAGAGAGAGAGAGAGATAGAGAGAGAGAGAGAGAGAAGGTGGAAGGCTTGCCAGCCTTTCTCAGGAGGCCTAATTTACGATCCCACTGATCAAAGGGTTAATTAAATAGAAAGGAGAGTGGCTACAGTGGAAATGGGAGCATGACAGGTAGAAGAAGGTGGCACCCTAGAAAAGCCTAAGTGGCTGATGGGAAATGTAGTTCCTGTAATTTACTGTCATTTACCACACGTATTGGCCTGGCGTGAGTTGCGTGACAGGCACTAACACAGTAGCTGTGGAACTTAAAATAGATTAATTATTACATCAGAGATTTCTGAAACTGCTACTAATGTATTTTTATTTGTGTTCGTCTTTCACCAGGGGGCAGTATAGTACCCTCACCCATCTCCTCACACCGCTCACACACCCCCCACCATCTCTTTAATTCACCAATCACTGTATCCATCCAAACCACAGCCTGGTTTGGCTGCTGCTACGCCCGCTTCTGAGCTTGGGCATGATGCAACCGCGTTGCTGTTTACGCGAGCCGAGCTGTCACGCTGGGTGCCGAGGGCCAGCGCTCATTAGCGAAGAACGGCTTTTAGCCAACAGTGGAAAACTGTCACTTACAACACGACTCGGAAGCATCCGTCTTCCCGAGAGCAGCTATCTTCCTCCAGACCCTTCAGGTTCCCCAGAGAGCTTTTGATGCAACATTACTACAGCACCAAGAGCAACAGCTCAGGCGCTGAGTGGCATGGCGGCCGTCCAATAGGGCGCCCTCGTCTCATTTGAGACCCACCCCTGCGAGTGACCGAGTCAGCCTTCAGGGTGAAGCAGATTAATGAAATGGCGGCGAGAGCCATGAAGAGCAGCAGAGCACAAAAACGCCACACTAGCCGCCTGAGAAAATGCCCCGTCAACTTCAATTGGCTGAGAAAACCATGTCAAGTGTTTTTCCTGTGGTTTGTAAAGTTATTTCATTCTTTCTTTCTTATTTTTAACTTGTAAAACATTTTTTTTAGACAGCTCATGGTAACTCTTCCCTCTGTTCTCTCTTTCGCTGTCCTTTCTTTTCTCTCTCTCTCTCTCTCTCCCTCTCTCTCTCCCTCTCTCTCCCTCTCGCTCTCTCTCTCTCTCCCTCTCTCTCCTCTCTCCCTCCTTATCGCTCTCTCTCTCTTCTACTCTCTCTCTCTCTCTCTCTCTCTCTCTCTCTCTCTCTCTCTCTCTCTCTCTCTCTCTCTCTCCTCTCTCTCTCTCTCTCTCTCTCTCTCTCTCTCCCCAGACCCCAAGCCCACCCCACTGTGCCTGAGGGTTGTGTTCTCCATGCTGATTGTGACAGGAACAGCGATGATCACCACTACTGCTGTGATGAAAAGGTTGAAAGGAACGAGTGACACCGCAGAATTGGCCCTTCATCGCTGATGCGGCGCTAAACTTCTCCCTCTCTCCCTCCCTCCCTCCCTCTCTCCCTCCCTCCCTCCGTCCCTTTTCCTCCATTTCTGTCTCTTTCGATCTATAACAGGTGGGCCCTCGTCTGACGAGAGAGTGTATTAGGCGGTGGAGACGGTGGAGTGTGAGCTCCCGCTGCACCAACTCCTGCAGGACCCGGAGTGAGCAGGAGCTCAGAACCCATCAGAACCCATCGGGCCTGCAGCCCTTCTGCCCTGCTCCTGTTTGGATAACACTCACCTCACTGATCTGAGTGCAGCAGAAAGGGCTCTCTCGTTCCTCTCCCTCTCTCTCTCCCTCTCTCTCTCCCTCTCACTTACTCTCTATCTCTCTCCGCAGGCCCAGCCTGAGTGGCCACCCCGCTGCCGGCCCACTGTGGCGCCCCCATCTGGAGCGGAGGGGCCCTGCAGCGTCGGAGTGGCTCACCAATCAGCTCGACGGCAGCGGGGGTCGCAGCGCCTGGCCGGGCCGGCCCGCTGCTTCCATTACCCTCCCTGACCTACATAAGCAGCCAGCCAGGCAGACCCGGCTGGAGGCGGACGCACCGAGCACGCTCCGCTCCTCCGTGTGAGTGCACGTGCTCGCGTGCGGCAGAGACGTGACGGGAACGCAGAACGCCTCGACACCTCGTCAGTCTCCACGGCAACCTGCCCGCGACGGGCACCCCCGTCGCCCTGGCGCCCGGCTGCTTCCGCTCGGAGGGGACGAGGGCGCGGACGGAGGCGTCCACCCCGCGTCCCCCCTCACTCACACCCCCCCCTCCCCTCACGCCACGGTCCCTGCCACGCCTCCACAACTAGGGTGGCATGTGTGCGTGTGCCTCACGACAGAGGGGGAGAGAGGAGGGGAGAGGGGAGGGATGAGAGGGAGGGTGGAGAAAGGGGAGAGAGAGAGGGAGGAGAGAGGAGGAGAGAGGGGAGGAGGGGAGGAGAGAGGGGAGGAGAGGAGGAGAGGAGGAGGGGAGAGGGGAGGAGAGAGGGGAGGAGAGAGAGGGAGGAGAGAGGAGGGGAGGAGAGAGGGGAGGAGAGAGGGGAGGAGAGAGGAGGGAGAGAGGAGGGAGAGAGGGGAGGAGAGAGGGGAGGAGAGAGAGGGAGGAGAGAGGGAGGAGAGAGGAGGGAGAGCAGAACGAGGCCATGGCAGAGGGAGAGGCTGCGTATCGCTGCTCAGAACAACATGGCTGGCAGTTTGACTCCACGCGTCACATTAATGCTTCAACATTCTGGATTTATCTCTCCTTTGGAGCCCAGCGTGTGTTCAAATGGGTCTACGCAGTCAGGGGAAGCCGTCTTGACTCGTCAGAACCTTCTGTTTCTGGGTTTCTGTACATCTCCCCGTGGGAGAGGTGCGGGCTGGTTTCGTGGGTGTCGTCGCTCCCAGTTCGAACGGAGAGGACGGTGCAGCCCGCGGCATCCGAACACAAGCAGCTGTGTGGAGCACAGTGACAGTAGCCCTATTTTTACTGTGGCATGTTAAAAAAAAACAACACTGTGTGTGTGTGTGTGTGTGTGTGTGTGTGTGTGTGTGTGTGTGTGTGTGTGTGTGTGTGTCTGCATCTGCATGTGTGTATGTGTGTGTGCATGCACGCTACATAAAAAATAAATAAATAAATAAAACTAATCTATCTGGTTGTCTCTGTGCCGTCCGGATTTACACAAATCTCTTCAAACAGCAGGAGCAGGGAGCTGTGGAAAGCAAGTGACCTTGTTGCCGTGGACACAAGGCAGAGGAGTGCAAACAAAGACGACCAATGGTGGCGACTCTGAGATAATCAGTTATGCGGGATGTTGCTGATAACGGTGGGACCCCTAATGAAACAGCTGGGGCTTCCCGAGCAGGCTTACAGAGACCCAACCAACCCGCACATGACACCCTGTGTGTGGGTGTGTGAACGGGTGACTGGAGCCACACACGGTCACCGGTGCTCGACGCCTGTGAGGTTGAAGTGTAGAGGGGTCTACAATGGGACTCAACCAGTTGGAAACATTTTCACACCAGCAGTTTCACAAGGGCTTTAGAACATCTTCCAAAGCCTGAGAAAATAGCCAGCTGTTATTTTATATGGTATAAAAATGACAAAACTAAAGGGACTGCAATGGGGTTTTTTTTTTTCTTTACTGATATGTTCATCATTCGATTGTCAGATATAACCGTCAGGTCTCATATGACATGGTACTTCAATGTGAGCAGCAGAATCTCACAAGCCTGATTCTAACCGTACGGCCACCCCTTACACGGGAGACAGCAGCTCTCTGGGGTGGGTGACTGTAGAATCTTCATGGGACTGAGTCGCCATATATTTTTTGTTTTAGCAAACTCCTTCTTCCAAATAGCATCTCTTTAATATGATTTTCTTGTGTAACATTAAAAAAAATACTATTCATCATATTTATCAGTACGTCTGGTGATGCTAAACCCTGAAACCAAACATGTGCCAGTAATAAAACATCATTGTAACTAGACTAACTGACCAGTTCCTGCTGATCTGAGAGTTCTAGATACACTGGTCCAACACCAGTAAGTGATTTACAGACCAGTAATAAAACCGTAGAGTGATTCTGCAGCACAGTGGGCTTCAGTGAGATGGTTTAAGAACATGGCTGATGGGGTTTCTTCTTTTGCTCCTAGTGAAAACTCAGCTGCAAATTGAACCAACTGGAGCGGTTTGTCTTTTTTGGGAGTCACATTAGACCAGAACAGTAATAAATTCTGCTAGAAATGAGCAGAGTTTGGTGAGCCTGATTTAGTCTGGGAATCTCTGGTGTTCCTGAAGTTCTTAAAGTGATAAAATGTCGATGAAGTAACTGATTTGATATAACAGCTAAAACTGAGATCAGAGTCTGTTAGTATGCCAAGACTCTGAGATCTTTAGATTTGAGAGTGTTGCAGTCCAAGTAGGCAGCCAGCCTTTGCTCCCCATTACAGTTCCCAAATACAATAATATAATCTGTTTTATCTTCATCCATCTGTTGAAAGTTTTGGCCCACTCAGTTAGTGAGGTGCTCAAGGCACTTACAAAAGAGAGTCAGCGGAACCATAAGTGTGTGAAGAGGGCCAACTTTATCACAATGTCGTCTGCATAGCTGAGGTAGCACGGCCCAAAATATTGTATGATTTAGCCAAGAGGAAACTTGGATATATGTAATTAGAGCAGCCCAGCAACTGAACTGTGGTAGACAGCCCAGGTCACCGGCCCTTTTTCAGAAACATTATATAATTTCAACAAGACATTCTTGCCTTGCAGGTATGAACTGAACCATCCCTGAGAGTCCAACCCACTTCACAAGTCTGTCTAAAAGAATTTTATGGTCAACGTTATCAAAGGCAGCACTGCGATCTAGCAGTAAGCCTACTATCACCAGTGCCTGCGCAGTATCTGTATTTAAATGAATATCATTAACTAATTTAATTAGGGCAGTAGCAGTACTATGAATAAGTTCAAATCATGACTGAAATTTGTTTAAGCAGCGATTTATGGACAGAAAGCGAGTAACTTGGTTTAAGATGATTTTCTCAGTGATTTTCCCAATGAACTGTACATATGAAATGGGTCTGTAATTACTTGTTGCTTTCAGATTTGTATATTTAAAGGGAGGGTTCACGAAGTGCAGTTTTAAATGTGTTTTGAAACACATCCTTTGAAAGACTGGTCAATAAGGACCTGAGGCTGCGAGAGGACCATTTCTGGTACGTCACTGTATCGATTAAATGTTCATCATTAATGGCACCAAACCCCATCATTTTACCCACTACATCTTCATGTGGTGATGGAAAAGAGATGGGTCCATTAGTGGATAGATGGGCTAATGGCTTGTCTGATATTGTGTATTTTAGGGCTAAAAGTGCTCATCTGTTCAAACTCTTTACATTGCTCAGATGATACTAATTCAGGGGACATGCGTGAATTGAATCGTTTTTTGCTATTGTTAGAGTATTTTGCTATTGTTAATGTTATTGTTGATGATGTAGAAAATGGATTGTCTAGCTTAACAAAGTTGTAATCATGCAGTCTATTGAAGATATCTTTGTGAATCAGAAGTTTTATTTTACGCCACATGCCTTTAGCCTTAGTACAATCTCAATTTTTGATCTGAACTGCAGGAGCATTTAGCCATGGTGCCTTTTGTTGGAATTATGCTGTGTTAATTTGAACTGGTGCAACCTCGTACATCAACACCAACATTTGGGTCGAAGCCATCCGGCAGTGCATCAGCTGTATTAAGTAGAACCTCAAGGAAAGCGTAGCTTTGCCATCTGGACCCGAGTTATAGCAAGACCCACATTTCAAAGAACACACGGTGACGATGTGATATGTTGAGATGCGTGGTTATAATCCCACAGCGTGACCGTGTGTGTCCCAGCCTCTAGCTCCAGATTGACCAACATGTTGCACAGGTCCTTGGAATAATCATCCTTGGAGTCAATATGTTGTTAAAAATAGCAACCACAAAATGGTCAAAATCAGTGGAAATATAAAGGAACCATACCTATAAATGTATGGATAAAATCTGCATTGTACTTCAGAGGGCTTTAGACAATTACTAGTAATATTCTTAAATATTACATTAATCAGAGATTAATCAAAGGATATAAAGTCACCAAATGATAATTGCTTGCTTTAGAGAGACTCGCCAAATATAGCAATAACCCAGTCAGCCACCATAAAGACCAACAGTATGAATAATTTATGCTAAATTCAGACACACCCTAATCAGACAGATCACTGCCATTCTATTCACTGAGGAATCAGAAGCCTGTTGCTGATGGAGGC
>NW_027506877.1:923140-980640 GCF_052324685.1 Brachyhypopomus gauderio | reverse complement strand
TGACGTCCGTTTAACACATCCTGGTGTTTGGTCTTCTTAAATTAATTTAACGGTCGATTCCATCATGACTTAAAATAAAATTGCGCCTTCACAAAATTAAATCCACCAGTGTCTTGTTCCGTGGGCTTGAATGTTCGGTGTTCAGAGTCATGGTGCCAGCGGCTGCATTAGAGCTCCTCTGATCCCTCAGCCTTTCATCGGGAGGGATGCTGTGCTTTTCTCATCGTCCCTCATTCTCTCTCTCTCTCTCTCTCTCTCTCTCTCTCTCTCTCTCTCTCGCTCTCTCTCGCTCATGCGCGTTCACGGCTCCGGGATGCTCGACGTCCTACCCCGTTAGTCGTTAGACGCTCCCGTCTCACGTACAGGACACCGGCCTTGGAGCGCACCTACAAACAGCCTGCAGCATGTTGCGTGTCCAGTGTCGTGTACCGAGTCGCTCTCTCGCCCCGACGGTCACGCACAATCACTGTGGTCCCCGCCACTCGCACGTCAAAACGTGAAGGATGAAGCGCTCGTTATTTCGGCGTTTTCTCTCTCTTCGTCATCCGGATGATCTGCATCAGGGTGACGTCAGAACACATTAAAGAGATACAAACCCGTTTTTATATTTTAATTGTACCGTTCTAACGTCGAATAAACGGGCTTCCTACCGAGTCCACCATTATAAATAATAGGATATACCAGCAATTGGGTTACTTAAAACGTACTCATAATCAGGATAGGGAATGTTCATTGTAAGTGAAAATAATAACGTATGAGAACCGAAAGCTTACCGGTTTGGTATACTGCTTAGGCACACACCTATCAACTAAGATTAGAGCTTAATTTGTTCCGCATTCACCGTTTGTCATGAAGCTTCATCTAACAGGCTAGTGTTTTGGTTGGTGGGGTGCCTGAACTATGATCGTGTGCAATATGCATCTAACGCCCGGCTGCATACAGAAGTACTACTGGTTATTTGTTAAAACTACCTAGTGACATTTTTGGTAACTCACACTTAAATGACTAATTACTCTCTTTCGAATTACTTCGTGTTCTTTCGTGACTGCACATGGTTTGTTTTTGGCGATAACACTGTTAAGTTTTAATATTACATTTTCATCTAAAACCATAAAAATGGACGACCAGCGCATAACAAGCTTAAGTTCGCATGCTGACAGATGCCGTTTGTGGGCTACTAAGTAGTTGCATATTATACATAACTCACCTCAGAGTTTGCACAAACCGCTCTGCATCACTCCAGCAGGCCTAAAGGTGCTGGCTGTACTGGGTTGTACTGGGTTGTACTGGGCAGTACTGGGTTGTACAAGGTAGCAGAGGTGGGGACTCGAGTCACATGACTTGGACTCGAGTCAGACTCGAGTCAATAATATTAAGACTTTTGACTTGACTTGAAAAAATATTCAGAGACTTAGACTTGACTTGGACTTTTACACCAATAACTTGGGACTTGAATTGGACTTGAACCTGTTTACTTGCAAAGACTTGATTTTTTTAAACCCCAAATCTAAATTTTAAAACGCATATTAATATTTATAAAGTGCGCCCCATTAATTTCATTTCCGTCCTTCTGACGAAGACCAGTCCTCTGCTTTTCCACACTCTGTACGTGTGTGTGTGCATGAGCTGCAGCACAACCAATCAAATGGGGGGTTGGCGAACGTAAATTGTTACCGGGCGGGGTGTAAAATGGACACAAATTAAGTATTATATCGCGATCGATCGGTCGCCAGTGGTTGGTGCCAGAGCGAACTAGTAACTCATTGAATCATAGATGTGGATCAGAGGTAAATAAACTAGATTTTTTTCCGGCGTGTTAAATCGGATGTGTGGCGTGAGAGCGTGTGAAGACAGTCAAATGCGTGTGTCTCACGCTCAATGCGTGAGAGTTGGCAACCCTGGGTTCTGTATCTGAACTCGGGGAAGAGAGCCTCTCTCTGTCACCATCATAATATCCAGTTCTATCTCAGCATGGATTGTGTATTTGAAGACATCTACGTCGAGAAAAAAATATATTGACAAAAGTGGAGCGAGTTTTCAGCTATGGGGACATCATTCATCGTGCACAAATGACATACAGACTTTTGGCCAGCAAATGCAATGCAGAATAGTTTACTGAAATGTCTAAAGTTGCAGATTCCTGTTAATTGTTCAGTTCTTATATTTGTTTGTCTTGTGTCACTCACACATGTTCTCCAAGAAACCAGATAAGAGAAGAGAGGGAAAATGCTGTTATGGTTCTTTGTATTGTACTGTGAAAATATCAGCACTTTTTATTTGAACATGGAGTTCTACTTATGACTTTTTCACAGAATATTTATTTCTGGAAAATTGTAGTTTAAAGTATGAATATTTTTGCAGCTAAGTTTAACAAATTGAACTGTGCAATAAAGAGGTGTAATTTAAATTTTTTTTTATACTTTGTGTTTTCAGTTGCACATGTTTTATCAAGATTTGAGGAGAATACAGATAAAAAAAAGAACGCATGTCTGTTATTTACATTTAAAATATACCTGCAACATTGGTAAAAAAAAAAAAAAAAGACTCGAAAGGACTTGAAATTCCAAGTTTTAGACTTGGGACTTGA
Organism: Brachyhypopomus gauderio; assembly: GCF_052324685.1. Classification (NCBI taxonomy): domain Eukaryota; kingdom Metazoa; phylum Chordata; class Actinopteri; order Gymnotiformes; family Hypopomidae; genus Brachyhypopomus; species Brachyhypopomus gauderio. Next base: position 978,053 of record NW_027506877.1, on the reverse strand, counting down.
CTTGACTATTGCCTGTCTTGACTCGAGACTTGACTTGACTTGAGTGTCTTTGCTTGAGACTTGACTCGGGACTTGAGGTATAAAGACTTGGACTTACTTGAGACTTGCAAAACACTGACTTGGTCCCACCTCTGCAAGGTAGTATATGGTTGTAAGGGTTTGCATAGGGTTGTATTGGGTTTTGTAGGATTGTACAGGGTTGCATAGGATTCTACAGTGTTGTACAGTTTTACAGTGTTGTGCATGGTTATACAGGGTTGTACATGGTTGTACAGTGTTGTGCATGGTTGTACAGTGTTGTGCATGGTTATACAGGGTTGTACATGGTTGTACAAGGTTGTGCGTGGTTGTACAGTGCTGAACAGTGTCGACCATAGTTATACAGTTGTACTGGGCTGTACTGGGTTGTACAGGGTTGTACTGGGTTGTACAGGGTTACACTGGGCTGTACTGGGTTGTACAGGGTTGTACTGGGTTGTACAGTGTTGCACTGGGCTGTACTGGGTTGTACTGGGCTGTATTGGGTTGTACTGGGCTGTACTGGGTTGTACAGTGTTGTACTGGGCTGTACTGTGTTGTACTGGGCTATAGTGGGTTGTACTGGGCTATACTGGGTTGCTCACTCTCCAGGTGTTCTGTTCCAAATAACAGGCTGTGGAAACCCAGCTACTGAATTTATGTTTTTGGGTGCTGGCAGTTCAGTAGCTTCTGGCAAGGGCTACAAGAGCTGCATGTTTTCCAACGGTTTAATGACGAAGATAAATGGAGTGTATTGTTTTTTTCGATGCTTTTATGTGGCTCAGACTTCTACCTGCAATGAGGATGTGAGAAACAGGAGAAAGATGGACGGTATGCTGCAAACATTACTATTTCCTTCTCCAAGATATGATGGCATTTCTTACACCTGTGCAGAATAATATTCTGAATGTGGGCTCAATATACACCATCTTAACAAAAAACGTAGAAAGGTCTGCAGAGTATGTTTTAAAAGTCTATTTATTATGCTTTTAATGTCCAAGTCAGACCTTGACAGGACTGAGAGGTCTATCATAACTTTCCCGTCTGACACAAAGGTGTTTTATGTGGAGAGAAGATGTTTGGGAAGATAACTGGCGATGAAGCGTTTGGTGATGTCTTACTGCAGTGGAGCCCTAAATCACAAACACAAAATACAAGTGAAGAGCTTCATCACTGCTGTAATAAAACCTCTCCGAGAACAGAGAGAAAACAGCATTTGCCAGTGGACCAACGTAATCTGCCAGCGGACCAATGAAATCTGTCAATGGACCAATGAAATCTGTCAATGGACCAATGAAATCCATCCATCCATCCATTATCTGAACCGCTTAATCCCGCTAGTCGGGGTCACGGGGGGGCTGGAGCCAATCCCAACATCTCCGGGCGAAGGCAGGGTACACCATGGGCAGGTCGCCAGTCCACCGCATGGCCAACACACACGCACGCACTCACACCTACGGGCAATTTAGCACGATCAATCAACCTAACACGCATTTGGACTGTGGGAGGAAACCGGAGTACCAATGAAATCTGTCAATGAAATCTTCTAAATTCCTGGTCACTTTGGTTACCTTCCTGGTTTTCTTTTTGATATGTTTCCTTGTTTTGTTTTCATTAATTCTCTGCCCCTAATGAGGGTCACCTGTGTCGTATTTATACCCTGTATTTCTGTAGTCTTGTTGCTGGTCATTGATGTGCAGGTCCTGTGTATGTTCCTTTGTTCTAGCCTCAATTAATCTTGTCTGTGTTGTGTTCTTTGTATCGTCTCTTAGCTTGCTTCTGGTTTTCATGTTTTACTTCCTGGTACTGTTTGTTTTGGCTCATTGGACCTGACCTTGGTTGTCATGACCCTGGTTGTCATGACCCTAAGTCTCGTTCTTCTGCCTCCACATTGCAATTTCAGCAGGTCCACTCATCAAATGTTCCCATGTAAAGTATAGCTGATATAAAACAGGTAAAAATGTTTAAAATAAACCATACCACAAAAAAAAAGGAGTTTAGGGTTTTCTTGCGACAGTAACATTATGGACATACACAGGCGAGCCCAGAGGATTCTGACGCCTCATTAGCGCCCCTCCAGGTCATTTCTGTGTAATGCAGGCTGGTTTTGGGAGGATCCCCGTGCCCCATGGCTGCTTTTACCTTTCGTTGAACCAGTGTCAGACGGCAGCAGGTGTGTGTGAGTTTGCTAAAACAGTCCACCCGTCTGCCTGAGGCAGAGTAGGGAGCTGTGCTCCTGGGTTCTGACGTGGTGAGGGCCTTCCAGAGATCCACCCCTGCATCAGAAAACCAGTTCAACCTGAGGTGGAATGAAATGGAGGCTGATTGGTTATGGCCAACAAAATCAACAGAAGCTGATTGGTTATGGCTAACACAATCAACAATGATACATTATTGTAAAATAATGTAAAATAGCATGTTTACCCAGTTGAAAAAAAGGATTTAGCAAAGTAAACGTATTAACATTACAAATGACAAAAGCGAGTGTAACTTACTGTATATGAGTGGGTTCAGATACATTGTTGTTTTTTGCTTTGCACATATTAGTTGCATTTCATAGAAATCAAGAGAGAGAGAGAGAGAGAGAAAGAGAGAACAGAGGCAGTTGAGAGGTTACAAGTGATTCTGAGCTGGCCATCAAAGATAATGGCCCGCACTACTGGGCAATGTTGTGTGTGCACAGCTAACCCTAATCCTACACACATACTCTTTAGCTTTCATACCTGACATCCACTCCTTTCACACAAATACCAAACCAGCACCCATAAGCATGCGGTGGAATGAATGAACACACACACACACACACACACACACACACACACACACACACACACACACACACACACACACACACACAAATTAAAATTCCTCCAAGCATCTTGCCTGCAGCAGGATTCAACACCCCATCCCCCCACATGGGCTGTATATTCTTCTACAGGTTCTGCTCCTTCACACACATATTGTGTGAACCCCCCCCAGCCCACCCCACCCCCGTCTGTTCTCTGTGTACGCTGATGTTTGGTCGGCCATGTTGTCATTAAGTGACCAGTGAAGAAACACTCTGAAGTATCTTGAAAGATTCTGTTGCTGACAACCCCCATTCTCATGGAGGGGCTTCACTTTACAACTTATACACACACACACGTATCCTAGACTCATCCCATCTTAAAGGACTCTAATCTTAAACAAAAAATCCTGCATGTACTATGCAGAATTTTTCAGTTGTAATATTTCTTTCTAAGGGACAGTGACTAACGCTGTGGGCAGACAGGAGTGGGATTCTGTGAAGGCTCTCAGCTTTCCTGTGGTACAAAGGGTCTCTTATTCCCTCTCTCAAACCCAACACATAGATGAAGCTAAAATCACTCTCACACCCCCATCTCCATATTTTAATCACAATCACACCTTAACCCTCCCACAGTGCATCTATCTGTGAACGCACACACAACACGCACGCTTACACACTGCTACACGGTGTAAGACACACACACACCAGTCTGCCTTGTAATGTGAAGTACAGTAGATTTGCACCTTGCTATTCATACGTGAGATCATATCCTCTCTCCCACTGCAGACGGCTGCTAGCTGTCCGTACACAGCAGGGTTGCCAGGTCCTACAAAAATATCCCGCACAAAGTCAGTGTAAAACTTGTAACTCCCGCGATAGCCCAACTCAAAAGTAGCCCAAAAAACCGCACCCCGCGACCCCATCATTTTTACCCGTGGGTGGATTTTCAAACAAGCCCAATTTGGCGTGAAAACTGTGAACCTGGCAACTCTGGTACACACAGTCCTGTAAGTGGGAGCAAATCCCTGTCCTGACACCAGCTCGAAGAAGCCTTTATTAGCTCGCTGATAGCACTTTTGTTTTTAAGATGACACGCTGTCAGACTCGTCCTCTGTGTCTCCAATGCTGCATTTAATCCGCACCACGACATCCGTCGCCGAGATGGTCGCCAGACACCGACGGGCAGTGGTGCGAAGCCACTTTCAGTAGTTTACACACAGGCATGCAAACTGAGTTTGTCTTGGCTAGCGATATGATAACCTGCAGTGACAGACGCCTGGATAGCTGGCTTGTTTTTATTATCATACATCAATGGTAGATCAGTAATGGTATTATAAGTCTTGGAGAACAAATGTATTGAGCGAGAATCAATATACGAGTGTAAAAGGTTGTAGTGATAAAACTTCAAAACATTGTTTGGACACATCAGTAGGAGACACTTGGTATAAAAATGTGTCATATGATACTGTATAGGTAAAAATCCCACACAGAGTATATGTGACTAACCAGTAATTCTGTAACCTAAAATCTCCAAATGTCATTTACGGGTAAAATGCAACTAATCTAAGATTCTGAAAGATATTTGGGTTGGGCAACACCTTTATGATGTTTGTGCTGGTGATATTATTTAGATTAGACATTAACATTAATATATAAGTATGAGATGACGTAGAGGTCATATGTGTTGAGAACGAATGCGATTGCAGAAGAGACAAAGGTTGTCAGTGTGAGTTTATGACAGACAGTGGTGTTACTGCCAGACATTACTGGCTACAAACATCCTGCAGGCACCTTTAGGGAGGACCGTGACACCGCAGTCATGAGAGATGGATGATGCCACCACAGAAAAGCATCTCCAGACTGGCTGGGTTCTCTCACAGAGCAGGCAAATGTTTTCACTCTCTCTTAAATCTTAATTAAGGAGTCACACCGGCGTCGGTCCGCGGCCCGGCCGAGTGAAGGGGCATCTGTGAGCGGCAACCACCTGGCACTGGCAAGGGAACAGGGCAGTCGCCGGGGGCAACGGAGACTGGCATCCCCCCCCTCGTTTCTTCCTCTCTATCGCTCTCCCGCGCTCATTTGCATGATCAGAGACAGATTGCTGGGTTTGCTACTAATGGGATGTTGTCTGTCTGTGTGTGTGTGTTTGCACGTGTGTGTGTGTGTGTGTGTGTGTGTGTGTGTGTGTGTGTGTGTGTGTGTGTGCATGCTTGCAGTCTCACACTCCCTTGGCATCTGCTATTAAGTGATGCTCATCTGAGCCCTGAGTTCTGGTATGGATTGAGCAGCCTGAGTTAGAGGAGGGGAAACAGCATGTAACCGTGCCAACCAGACCCACTGGAGCAAGAGCGAGAGAACAGATTAACAGAGGAGTGCGGAACAATAGTAATACTAATCATAACAATAACAATTAACTCTCCATGTTTATCGGATTTTCAGCACAAAATGGTTAGAAACAGGGTACTAATTAGAAATAGGACATTTACCATAAACACAGTCCAGAAGCTCGACAGTATCAGCTGAAGGTTTGAGAAAACAGAAGGTGGATGTGACGTATACTGTATGTCTCTCTCCCTCTGTATGTAAATCAACACATAAACACACAAACAATTTCACTCTAGGAAGTGGGTGGGTGCTATTGCATTTGGACACACAACCCTGCCTTGGAGTTCATTGGCCTGGCTGGCTGTCCATCAAATCTAACCTCCACTGCCTTGTTGCATACAGGTGAAAATATCTGGAATAAAATCTGGAACTGGAGTTCCACAGGTGACATGATAACTTCGTTCTAGCAACTCCTACAGCGTCACTGATGCCAAGTTGTAGTGGGTCTTTCTGTTCCCTTGGTTGAGGTGAAGGAGTACCTGTCACATGGCACCAGCTGGTTCCCCATACCTTCGTGACCAGGCTTGTGCCCTGGAGAGGAGACTCCAGCAATGCATCTTAGTTCTGACACACCACAGGAAGAAGCAGTCACCGGTTAGAAGCCTTCTGCAATCACACTGGTGTCAGCAGGACGCATAGCCAAGTTTGCAAAGGTAGCCAAGTTTGTGCAAGCCCTGCAAGGATCCCAATTTGACCCAAATTGGCATCAGAATAAGATGGAAACATCTATGGAACAGAATGGAGACTGTAGACCTTTGAAGAAGTCAGTCGAGTTTGCAGATTGGAAGCCTACTCTATTGAACTGTTACCTCTGAATGAGAGGAACAGGAAAGCGATGGAAGAATACAAGTTCTCACCAAGCGAGGAGCCTACAGATCCTGTCGGGATTCTTGAAGCAAGGTCCGACAGGCCAGCAGGCTGCCAGGTGCTGTGCCAGCAGGCTGCCTGTACCTGCGACATCAGAGAGATGCACAGGACGTGTGGTCTTCATCTGCGCTGTACCAGTGACAGGAGTGATGGCAGTAATGATCACAGAGTTTTACAGAGCATGTTTTACAGAGGCCAGTCACCCTGCGATGACTTGTGGAGATTGTCTTTTGTTTTTTACACAAACAATATCCATGTGGTGGCCATGAAAAAAGGAAAACAGAAAAAACAAAAAAAAAAGTCCAAAAACTTCCCAGTAATTTTTTTTTCTTAGTTAAAACCCTATCTGCCTGTTCTTTACCTGACATATAACTATCTAATGTACATCAGAAATAATACAGAATGTTCTTAGCTTCCATGCTAAAACCAAATGAATATTAACTTTTATTCATCCCAAACTAATTTTATTTCCCAATTTTTTTTAATTTATTTAATATTCCATGTATGTTTGCACTGAAAGAGGAGTAGCTTTCAGTGTCATTGTACATGCATATAGTGACAATAAAGGCACTCTATTCTAATGAGAATCTACTCTCTGACATCCACCTACTAATATTGCGTTCCGGAACAAGATAAAATTGCGGTCATGCTCCCTTCCAATGCTACTCAAGGGAACTCCAATACCCAGAATGCCCCAGGCAATCAGGTGGAAAGGAGACGGTCCTCATCTTCAGAAAGTATAAGCTGGTTACTAACTCTTTGTGAGGTATTGCCACTATTCGTGTGACTACTTTTCCTCTGTTTCCTATTGTATGTTTTTGGTCTTGCCAATCCCTTGGGGGAATTTCTTCTTTGGGATTTGCACATCTGTTTTTTTCTGCCTGTTTGTACCTCTCCTCGTCTTGTTAGTAAGTTTGTTTACCTCATCCACAAGCTCTGTGTTTTTCCTGGACCATTACAATTGCAGATTCATCTGCATACAAAAATAAATTAGATGACAAAAAGTAACTCACATAGATACCTGGTCAGTAATTCTTCATTTGAATGTACTATCTTTTGTAAAGAGGAATCATCGTAGCAACTTTAATGTGTGTAGGAAATTGTCCATATTGTATTGACAAAATTCTAATGTACATAATGCTTGGGTAAATGACCTCAGCATCATCTCTTATAAACCTAGCTGTAATACTATCAATATTCCAGCTAGCTTTAGCTTTAGAGGAATTTATATTCTTAAGCCTTTCTATTACAACTTCCTCAGTCACATACTTACAGACGTATTAAGAAAATCTACCTTAATCCCTTGTTGCTTATAATGTTCAAATAAATTTCCCTCCATACCTCCAGTCATACCAGGTAACTTATCAACCAGTCTCCTAGCAGCTGTTGAGAGGGATTTACTAAACCTCTCTGCCACCTCTTTCTTGTCTGATATAATCTTATTTTCAAACCCTTTCCTAAATTTATTTTTTTGAAAATATTTTTTTCAGACATTTTTATTTTTCTCAATTAATCTATTTACCTAATTTCTTTATATCCAGAATCTGACTCTTCATCTGGGGCAGTTCTTCACATTATTCTTACATATCTTAATAGAGATCATTTATCTGCAACCTTTAAAACATACTATTAAAATCAGCAGGGTGAAACAGGGATGCATTCTCACTCCAACACTGTTTGGAAATGCCTTTGGAAAAGACACAGAGGGTATTTATCTCTGCACAAGATTAGACGGGAACTTCTTTGCACTGTCAGGGCTCAGAGTGCGAACCATGGTGCAGATGAAACACCTCAGAAATGTCCTTTTTGCTTCTATACAGCTGTCACCACCCACTCTCAGCAGGAACCTCTCGGCACACATGAACCTCTTTGCGGACATCTGCAAGGAGTTTGGACTCACCGTCAGCCTGAAGAAGGTGATGTCGACTCTGACCTGTATGTCAGCTTTGCGACTATGAGCTGGACGTTGTCCGTGAGATCAAATATCCAAGCTCAATGATCTCAGCCGACCTCTCAAGTCTTTTGAGAGTGTGATCAGCAAGTACAGATGTTCCTCCCACGTTCTGCACCATTTGTAGACACAAGGTCAACAACAAACAACAAGGCCCAAGAGGACGGGCACCACCGCCATCTTTACTTTCCACAAACAGACATGCAAGCTGGTTGGATCACACCTCAAATGTGTCCAATGCTGGGAGCCCAAGCCCCTCCCACCGAGGGAACTGGCATCTGGAAAAAGGCCAAAGGGGAAACCCCAGTTATGCTACAAAGATGTCTGCAAACACATCAAAGCCATTGGCATCAACACTAGAACTTGGCAGTCGGACGACTCAGACAGGAGGCCCGGAAGCAGGAGGTGACGAAAGGCCTCTGGTGTTACGAGACCACACTGGAGCAGCAAACCGATGACTAGAATCTGCAGGAAGTCCCATACCTAACACGTCAGAGCTGCCTCAGCATGTTCCCGTCCGAGGTGTGAGGAACCACAGCCAATCAGGCACAGGTCTGTCCCCTATGGCCACAAATGCCTTGGCATCATAAGCTGCATAGCTACCATATATACATACACGTGTAGTGTATAAGAAGAGCATGGTAAGAACATTGCTTTGATAACTGCAGGGGACTCAGATTCGTGTTACCTTTAAGAAAGAAGGAAGTCCTTGGATTCTCACTTTCACTGAAAAGACATCAGCCCTGGGACTGAATGGAGGAACCTGGGCTTTATGATTATGTTTATGTTTATGTGTATGTTTATGTTTGCCAAGCACGTCCGTGTTGAACAATGCAAGAAGCATCAACACTACATTTTAATATGTACATTCAGTGCAATGGTTTTATTATATATATATATATATATATATATATATATATATATATACTGTATATTCGTGTACATACACAAAATGTAAGGAACATAATAGCGTCCATTTTATTGACTATGACAAACGTGATAATATCCGAATTTGAATTTGCCAAGAGTTTATAAACTCTAACATTTTCAGAGCAGACTTTTGCTCTGAAAGGTGGCGTGGACATGATCCCAGCTTCTCCAGTGTAAATGACACCTATGGGGAAGAGTTGTGAATATCGGTCCAAGTGAAAGTGTACATGTGTGTAAGTGTGAGTGTGTGAGCATGTAAGTGTGTGCTCACTGCTGGGAAAAAAACCCATGGTGGATGTTTTATTCATGACAAGGGTGTAGAAGTCATGGCAGCAGAAAAATGTATGATTTTATATTTCCTTGAAGGCGGTACTCTCTCCATAATGATGCACTGAATAGTATGTCTGCTTGTCCCCATAGGTCTGAAATCAAGGCTGGCATAATGCCTCCTACTACTAGTGGTTATGTGTTTATGTTGAGCCCTCTTACTCTCTGCCCTCCACCTTTAGTATCTATAGAAATTATATTTGTCACTATCATTATGTCTTTCTTCTTTCTCAAAATATCAGTTTTGATAAGATGCATGAAAATCTACACCCACTTATACACTCCTACACACACTTATACACTCCCACACCCACTTACACACTCCCCTACCCACTTACACTCCTATACACACTTACACACTCCCACACCAACTTACACACTCCCATACCCACTTACACACTCACACACACTCCCACACCAACTTACACACTCCCATACCCAATGTCACACTTCCATATCCACTTACACTGACACTCACTTAAACACTTCCACTCACACTTAGACACTCCCTCAGAGAAATGCTAACACACACACACACACACACACACACACAAAACACATTTTCACAGATTATTAAATTATCTCATCCTGGTCTCTGTAGAGTGCTGCAGGAATAATCCACATTTATTTATTTGTTCATTTATTTGTGTATTTTCATTTTTGACTGTTACTTGTTTGTAATTCTGTAACTGACAGGTTGTGACATGCGTAGCCTCAGACGCAGAGGCCTGTCTTCCTGCCCTGAATTCACAGCTGCATCCAAGACTTCATTTCATAGCAAGTAATTCTAAAGTCGTGAATATAAATAATAATCCGATTACATTAACGAGACTGTGTTATCCCTTAAGGTGCACACTGAAGAATACATACAGGTGATGAGTAATGTTTAATGGAATACACTTTACATATTACATGACCTTACAGATCACACGGTGTGTGATGCCTTCACACTGTCAAATTCACATGGATTAATCCTTAATATCTAATGGCCTTATCCAGATGTTAATGTACTACTGAGTGCATGTGCATGTATGTGTATGTTGGTCAAATATATCTGAATCGTAACTCATGGTAATCCCATCTTCACAATCAAAGAGAACCGTACACCCCCTACGGGTGGTTCAGTCTTGATCCACATTCAATTAACCTTGCGAATAGGAGTCATTCTTTGGCTTAGAGCAATTAGGAATGTTTCTTTCATAGTAGTTTGCAAGTTATGGTAACACCTGACTTGCAAGAATGCAGGTGAACATCCTTCTAAGATCCTCACAGAGCATTCAGTCAGCTCTGAAACATCCATAAAGATTGATCTAGATGTTATGATAGAGAAAAAATAGGCTCCACTGGGAAGCCATTAGTCATGAGTGTAGCATTGGAAAGAGAAAAGTGAATCTTTGCTTGTTAAATGAAGCAGATGACCTCTAAGAATCAGGTGTTCAAAAGTAAAATGAAAAATAAAAAACACAGAAGACGTGACTGTCTGCGAGAATCTCTCCGAGACAGCCGGCTCACGACGAACACGGAACATCACCTAGCAACCACCCAAATATTCTCCGAACCCCAGAATGAGCTGCTTAGCAATATACCGTCATCGCCACACAGACCCGGTGCAACAGACTGCAGACTCACATTGCCGTAGCAACCGGCCAAGGAATCTTCTCTCCGACGCTCCATTCAGTGAATCACAGTCACAGAACCGGCATTTTGTTTCATCACCTAAACGACTGGGGGCGGGACCAAAGACATCGCACGCACCTCATCCAGGCTAAAGGACGGGTTCTCCCACAGCCTGAACTCTACCTCCACCGGTTACAGAGGGCACAGATGAGTGCAGAGAAGATATCCTGTCCTGTAGTAGCCTTACGGCTGGGGAGCGGGGAGCCTGTCTCAGTGGACTCTGTGTGAGCTGGGACAGTAACGCAGAGTGAGATGTTGCTATTCTTGCTATTCTTTCCCGTTCCAAGCTGGCTGAGGAGATGGGCAACACGTAACGGCTCACACGGCCGCTAAACCCCGTCAATTTGCATCGATTGCCTTTGAAGAGGAATGCAGATGGACTTAATGAGCTCTGCTAATTACAGCTGTGCTATTTAGTCTTTCTCTCCCAGGGTCACCCTCTGTTCCAGAGACTGGGACATACACTCAGTGTTGGCTAAGGAGGCAGCAAGGGCCTGACATTTAAACTGATGGGTCAGTAGAAAACATGAGGTCAGCTCCGAAACATGGCTGCATGGCAATGGGGGGGCATGTCTTGTAGTGTTTCTTTCTTGACTGTTTACTACAATACAGACGTGCCACCAGTAGTCTCAACACTGCTTGCTGCAGTGACCCAATATTAGTCACCGATCTCTTATAATGTTCCTTTCTGATGTTAATCCATCCCATCTGACCAAATTGTTTGCTGAATTAAGTGTGAAATAATTATCAGGATTTACAGTTATACATTTGCAGTTTATAGTGAAGGAGCTTCGGGTTACTGCTTCATCAAACTTTTAACAGATTTAAGGTCATATCAAAAGTTCAGCAATGCTGTCACGACCAAGACCAAAAAACCGGTTTCCAAAATGTGATCCTGTGAACTCATGTAGTGCTGGCTCCTACCTTTGGGTAGTGGCAAGGCACCCCCAAAACACTGCAGATAATGTGAGTCATTAGGCTAATGTTATGATTGCTACAAACTCTATTAACTACAGCAGAGTACCTCAGAACGTCCCAGAAAATAAGTCATCTAGACTTTGTTTCTTTAATGTTTCACTCAGAAAACTCATAGCTTGAAGATATATAAAATTTATAAAAAAGACGGACATAGTTATCCTTGGAAATCCATCTGTGGTCAGAATAACACTTACCTCACCACCATGAAACCTCATCCATCACACACAAAGAGTAGGACAGAGTGAAATAGTTTTCAGGCCCCTAGAACATGGTCAATAAGAGAATAGGCCAAGCATACCTCAAGGTCTTCCTCTTGTGTATGCGACGTGGCTAATTTTGCTTCAAAAAGATTTTTTTTTCCTATAAATGCTTGGATTTGTTAACCTAGTGAAGTCCACAGAATAATGACAGGACCTGAATGTAAGCATTTCTGATATTGATTTATCCCCCTTTCTTAAACAATATCATGACCAACTGAGAAATGTGTAACAAGTAGCAGAAAAACAGACCCTCTTTGGAGAAATGGACATTTACCCCTGCAAACCTTGTGAGAGATTAGCAGTCACACATTCGGTCACCTGTGCATCTAAGACCAAGAAAACGCCATACCTATTCTGTCTGTCTTGTTTGGTATATTTTAGGTCACTGGTATTGCTGCTGGCATAAAGATAAAGGAGAAGGAGAATTTTGCATTCAATCTGAGCACAGTAGGTGTGTTACAAAATGAAGCATTTGAATGGAAGAAGCTAAAGTACCCAGACCTGGTTGCTGCTGTGAAAGAATATGGGTGGCAGGAGTATACAAGGCCAGAGAAAGGTGCTATGGGATTTGTAGTTAGGTCTGCCACATGCTTATTTATTGAATTTGGTTTTAGAGACTACGAAACTAAGGGCAGCTGTGAGGCAATTATCTGAAGTACCTGAAAGGCCCGGAAGTGGCTGAGGTTGAGAGGAGTGCAGGCTGGTTGGCATTATAAAGGCTCTGGTGTTCAGCTCATGGCGGCCCCGCCACAACCTACAGGACTTAAACGACCTGCTGCTAATGTTTTAGTGCCCCGTACTGCAGGACACCTTCACAGGCTGGCGTCTCAGGAGCTTGGAGGAGTGAGCAGACTTTTGTGTCATGTCATCATCTTGTCTAGAATGCTACATCCATATGGAACTGGTGGCATTGAGCATGCGTTAATGGTACCACTGAGGCTGGGTGTGGTCTTAGACAGCAGGGCAGCCCATGGGGGCTTACGTCTAAAAAGGTTTTGGTTGATTTTGGAGCTGGGAAGATATGGGACAACTGACAGCACTGTTGAGACTTCTAGAGGTGTCGTGGCCTTAATTTAGCAATTTGATGAGTGGAGGTGCCTACCTGATGGCCTGTGTAAAAAGACTGTAGTTGGGAGGTTTTCTTTCATGAAATGAGCAGACTGGGCTCCATGTCAATCTAATGGTTTGGCACAGAATATTTGACATCTTATCCTGTGTATAATTACAATCAGATATAAAAAAAGATCCTCTCACTAATATACACTCATACGCTTAGAGCAAAAACAAAAACGAAGGGTAGTGTGTCCGAATACGTAGAAAGTGAAAAGTACCCGATGGCTTAGGCCTACTGAATCGGCAGCCATTTTGAAGCCATGTCCTATCCCATGATTCAACCGGAGCATTTAACTATGATCGTGTGACATCATATGACGACACAGGTAAAATGGTGGACGTAGTATGTCCGAGGTTGTATGCACGCTGCCCAGTCGTCTACTTAAAGAACGCACTGCAGTAACGTTTGAGCAGAACTGTGTCCAGCTCTGCTTTATGGCAGAAGTGCATGTGAAAATTATCACCACGTACGTCTTCTCCATCCAATAAGACAACAACTTATAAAAATGTGGCTAGGGGAACATACTATTGGTATCAAGACTCTTGTATGAGTGTATTTGTGTGAATGAGAACTTGGGTGACTACAAGCAAACATTCTTCTTCACTCCAGGACAGACTTGCCCACATGCTCAAATATGGCTGACAGGCCCGTTTTTAATTAAGTTGTAATTAAAAAGTGTTAATTATAACAAGAGATTGAAACCTGCCGCCTCTTCAACCAAGGTCAAGAACTCTTTTAAGTGTGAATTTTTAAAGACTTGCGAATTTACCATGTAACTCCAGAGTTTTATTCAGGCATAAATATGGTAGGGCCTATTTCACTTTTTATAACGGTCCTAGTAAAACAGCGCCCCCTATTGGAATCTTGAAATTAAATCGGCTTCGTTTAGAATTTCAAAGCCCTGGAAATAAATATTAAGCTCCCTCCCATTCCCGAAAACTACAAGGAGGAATTCGTACCCAGTTCAATTACAGTAACTACAGCGGAAATTATAGGACCGTTCACTAACTATGTTGTTGAGAAGGGTCACATCACTGCATCTATTTAGCACAACAAGAGTTAGATTTATATCTCTTATAGACTCTCTATAGATCGATTAGGAATCTGCTATAATTTGTATCGCCACATATCATGGACCACGTCCCAAATCCGGCAGCAGACTGTGATTGGACGGCGGATGCATCCCATTGGATACACGAATACCGCGCTGTTCTTGACTGAAATACACTATAATATATATATATATATATATATATATATATATATATATATATATATATATATATATATATACTGAAATAGCCTGTTCACACCAACACACAGTACAATATAGTTGTGAGATGGTTACATGTCAAGGTGGTTGCATTACGTTTCAGTTTCAGTAGGAATTCAGCATTTCATTTCGTTATATGCACATTCACAAGTAGGCCATTTTTAAGAGATCGAGCGACGTTAAATCAATGATCTTTTACTTCTCAGTCACGTTTCCTACACGTCACTGCCTCGCACTGTAATGACCGCATTTCAATGAGGCAGTCTACGTTTGAAGTGGAAGCCAATATAGTTGCTCCTTGATTACATGGTGGATTCATGGTAGACTATTCAATTCTCACCTGAATTTAAGATTTGCTTTTAAATGCAAATCCCTGTGTATCGTTTTTCATTAAAGAGGTCAGATGACGTGAAAACATTATAACAAGGGATTTGCTTTCCGGTGCGGCTTTAATTCTGTACGTTGCTTTTGAAAACCCATGTCATGTGTATATTGCATTTCACGGTTTTCCTCTGTAGTGATTACATTTCAAGTTGGAACAAGTTCCTCTACATGCGAAACACGTACACAGGAAAGCAGAGGTGGGCCTTCCATGTGCAGAAAGTAAAGGTCCTCACCAGGATTTTGCTCAGGCTTCCTGGATTGTGTTGATTCCACTAATTTTACCTGGATTGCACTAATTAGAAAATCCAGCAAGCTTGAGTAAAATCCTGGGAAGTAGTTTTACTTTCTGATCCTCAATGTCCACCTCTGCTGGTGATCTGTATCTCACACTCTCTTTCTCAACATTGAATGCCCACCTCTGCATGAAAGCAACCATTGCAGTATTTTTATTATACAAATAGGCCTAAAGCCGTTTTTGTGGGGTCCAGTGCTGTGCACGCATCCATAAAAGCGAAATCTTAGATCGCTTTAATGAAATTGCATTAACACTCCTGAGATTCCACTGACAGAGAGAGATTAAATATTGTGAAGTATACAAAGTTTCCAAAGAAGTCTCAGATTCTCTGGAACGTGCATTATGCATCGTGTTGTAAACTAAGTTTCTGATAAACGAAGCACTTCAGCAACGTTTGCGCACGAAAGCGGTCACGTGTCTTGAAACTGTAGTGCGACGCGCCATCTTGGCTCTGTTTCCAGACCAAAGCGGATGGAGGACGCGGTGCTGCCAGGTTCCCCAGACGACACGACACACGTTCACACATGTTTCCGGTGGTGATATAGTCGTTAGTTCCTGCTGCAGAAGAGAGTCATGTCTGCGTCGTTAACGGTGCAAAGGTTAGCGGCTGTAAGCGGCGCTCTGGCCGTCACAGCCGGCGCGTACGGGGCTCACGGTAAGCGTCGTTGGGCTGTGTATCCTCCAGTGGGTCTAGCCGGTTCCCCCCCCGGGGCTCGGTCCAAAATGACACCAGAGTCAGGTTTAAGGTCCTAGTCAATGTCAAAAGCTTGCGCAAGACTAACAACAAAGCCGTGCTTGTTAAAACAACAACTTTGTATTTTACTACGTTCTGTTTTCTTATTCAGTAACTGTTCGTAAACGTTCTCATTTACATTGTGGGATTTCACTAAACACGATAATAAGAATTTACAGTATTGCACAAGTATGTTTTCCTTCCATATCAGGTTTCAGACTTTCAGACAGGAGTGAGTACCAGAGAGAGGTATGTATGTTATAAGCAATTAAATAAAGTCAAGAGAATGTTTTGTACGTTGCTAAAACAGTTACGTCACCAGTTACTTAAGTTGTACTGGTTAAATTAAGTACACTTAATGCCTCGAATGGATCTAACACGTTTCTTTTTGTCTGCAGCTGTACAGCACAGCCAACACGTATCATTTCTACCACAGTTTGGCTCTTTTGGGAGCGTCCCGGTGCAGAAAGCCTGCTCTGGTAAGATTAATCGCAGCTGTGGGGACGCGCCAACGCCGCTCCATTTTAAAAGGAGATTATAAGCAGAAACCTGTTTGCTAGCTTAGTGGAAACTCACTAGTGAATTAGTATGTGTGAACACATTTTTCCCTCTACAACTTTTGTTGGTTAAATTCAAAACAATATTTGAAAGCTGCAAACATTCAGTACACCAGTCCCCAGTGTATCTGACTACAGTACCAGTGTGCTGTGCCGTGTGGACCTTTCTGTTGTTCTAACAGCTTCTTTCTCTCTCTCCAGGCTGGTACTATTCTCCTGGCCGGCATGGGCTGCTTTTGTGGTCCTCTTTACCACCAGGCCCTAACGGATGACCCCTCCTTCAGCAAACTGGCACCTATTGGGGGCATACTCTTTATTGCTGGCTGGATCGCCATGGCTCTCTGAAATTTGACCTTCTGCCCATCTGCAGTGTAGCTCGTGGCTACTAAACCATCAAACTAACAGGGAGTGAGCGATGTGATTGCTGGAGAAAGAGAATTGTTGATATGGGTAAGAGGGTGAACTGTTCAATCATGTCCCGCAGGTGATAATGAAGCTTTAGGATCACTTTTCTCTTCTGACATAAATCCCCATTTTATATTCATGGAAACATGTGGCTGAGCTGAGACTTAATATGAGCAATGAAGTGGATGTCTTGAAATTGTGAAATTTTGCATTTTTATTTCTTTTGCAAAAAATAAAGCTGTCTGAAAAGCCGATTGCCAGGTTGACCTTCTGATGTAGTGAGAGAAAAGGCTCTGAATTACTGTCACAGGCCAAAGCAGAGACATCTCAATAACCCTTCAGGGTTTCTTTCCTCTGACTATGGCATAAATCAGTCCATTACTACCAACCTCACTTTGGAGCTGAGTGTTTCAACCTATCTGTATTCAAATGAACAGTGAAATATTTCAAGGCACTAATTCCTGTCTTATAGGCAGAGCACTGGATTTTGGGGGCCATTTTTAAACATTTGTTAATAAACTTCCCAGTCAATTGGCAGATAGCCTCATAAGCTAACTTCACAGAGGGCAGACACTCCAGTAGACACTGCATGTCCCAGTAAAGTCTGATCAGCTCTAATAAAACCCTCATTAACTGTGACTATGAACATCGCCCTGCAAATTGAGGTCAAGTAATCAAAGCCATGTCAGTCTGCTGTATGGGACCTAGGGGAGGGCACACACTACCCTGCACAAATAGTGCCTCTGTCCTGAAAATGGGGCTAAACAGAGTAGAGCTACATTTTGTAATGACTTTAAATGTCACTGACCCATTTAATTGGGTCTAATTTGCAATTTGGTGCTCCTGTGTGGGTGGATGTGTCTGGGGGGGGGGGGGGGGGGGTTGTTTTAAAGTTTGCGCGCTGAGGCTGTTTTGATAAGTTTTTTATTTTTTACTTCATTTTTTATCCTCCTTTGCACATTTTTTTCCCTCTGCGCTGACATTTCGGCAGCCGTGGGTATTCCACCAGCCGCTCATTACCCAAGTTGGATTTCCGTCTCCTTGTTAAAATCCATAAGAGCGTAACGTGCTGTTGTGCTTCAGGAGGCCATGATAAGCGTCTCCTCTGTCTTCTCCATCTCACAGCACTCTCCGTTTGGCAAGGATCAAACTTCAGAAATCATTTATTTAAGTGCCTGACAACATAAGCACAAATTCACAGTCACAGTTGCATCCTGATATCATTCACATTAACTGAGCACCTGGTCATTGCTTTTTGGTCTATTAGCCTGATGGCCAAGTGTCCTCACCGTCCTGGTGTTTTTTATTTATTTATTTTTTATTATTCTTTTTTTTACACCTGCCATGTTTGGAGCCCATCTAATTTTTCTGGTTATGTTAAATCTGTTAGTGCATGTGTTCAGTCCTGAACAAATGTTTTTGCCACACACGGATTCAATTTCCCAAAGGCCTTACACACACACATGCACACAGACACGACGTAATGTGTTATGGGCAAACTGAAAGTGATCTCTCTTCCTCTTAAGCATCAATCAAAATGTTGTAGTACAAAATACCATAATGCACAGTCAGTAGAATCTCAGAACAGGGCACTTCAACGGTGCATCTCCCCGTCACCCACACTGTGCCTTCCAAAGGTAACAGCTAGAGTGGCTTTTTATGGTTTGCCATAAACCTCCCTCAAAGTAAATGGGATTTGAAAGTGTCATTTCATATTTTTTGGATCATCAATCTAACTGCTTAACCTTGTTTGTGCTCTCAGTTGACTATGCAATAAGCATAAGTTACATTACATGTTTTCTAATAGGTATAAAACTTGGGAATCTCTCCTACTGCACAGAACTACTACCCATTAAGAATTTATTTAAAGCTCAGAAAGTTATATTTGACTTTTATTGGTAGTTCTAAACAGCTGTTTCAGTTGTAGAGCAGAATGATTCTGAGGTGAATGCTTACAGTGTACATTGACACGTACCGCAGCTCTGTTTTTGTAATGAGCAAGAATACATGTTGTATGCTGTATTATAAGGTGGCAACCACTAAGGAAAGCACTCACTGGAACGATCAGGAACCACAAACTTCTTGGTCTGTCGGGTCTTCCCTCCACAGCACCAATTATCTGCACTGCCAGTCTCTCGAAAGCCTCTTCAAAAGGGAGAGGGAGGTATTTCAAGGTGACGCCTCAGTGAAGGGGTTGGGATGGGGGGGGGGGGGGGGGGGGGGGCACAGCAGTAGTTTTCGAAGATCTTTTGATCATGTTTCACTGGAGAAAAAGTGAGAGAAGAGAAGGGAGGAAGAGTTTAAAAGCTGTCAGGGGGCTCTTGAAAGGTGTGTGTGTGTGTGTGTGTGTGTGTGTGTGTGTGTGTGTGTGTGTGTGAGTCACTATTTTGAATGCATAGGTTGGTTGTTTATATGCTGGAATGTGAGGATGCTTCACATATTGGTGAGCTGAGGCTGTATAATATTAATAGCTCAACCAAAATATGATTGTAAGGTGTTGGGGGGGAGGGAGGTGGTTGAATAAAAATGGACGTTTGTTTTTGATTTTCTCAAGTCTAAACTGGATTCCATCACAAACTGTAGGTCACTTTCCTGAACACACAATTTACACTTACAATAAGGGCGTTTAACTGACACTCTTATCCAGAGCGACTTACAGAGTCATTTGCATCTGATCAAAGAATGCATCCTAGGCAGTAGCGCAGTTGGATCAGACCTCAAGACACCCCTGAGTCAGACTACTACTAAACTACAGGAATTAATGCCATGAAGAGCAGGTGAAGACTATACCGGGAGCGTTCGAGCAGTCTTGTCCCGCATAAATACTACTAATCCCAAGATCCCCAGAGCGATCCCGTGATTTCCGGGGTTAGTGTAGCCAGGGGAAGGCGTGTGCCCGTGTGCCTGGGACTATTTGGAAATGACGGGAGTCGAAATCGGATTCCAGATCAAATATCAGAACCGAGACACCGGGCCAAAAGGTATAGAGCTTCGAGACAGCGGATCAGGGTGCGTGTGAACGGCGAGAAACATCCTAGACGTGGTCCGTGTTAAAGACGGGACGGGTGTTTGTGGCGTTAAGCTTCACGCACCCGTCCCCACCTCGTCTAGTGATCCAGCTCATTTGATCCGGTTAACCAGATCCGCGGAGCGTGATTCATCACGCAGGGACTCGGTTAGTTAGGTTAGCTAACTCGCTACATTTGTGCTACCACATCAACCGTTTCCCCTTTACCACCAGTCACTGCACATATATATCTATAAATATATAACCGTGGATGTATTTCGCGTTCAGGGGGTTAGATGTGGTTAGATAACCTGGCTGGCTGAGCCGATTAACGGCAGCGTTTATCTGGAGAGCTGGGCTAGCCCGTTAGCCACACTGCTAGCCGGACAGGCAGCGGTGTAACATGCCCACTTTAATTTTTTTTAAGTATTACTCTTCAAAAGTTGCTGTGTGTCAGGTAATGTTTGATGGAGACGCTCCTGAGCGCGGTGTCTCCCCGCCCCGCGGCCCCGGCCAGGCGGCCGGCCGAGGTGGACTTCCGCTCGGGCGCGACGCTGGAGCAGTTGTCGGTGCAGCTCCAGGAGCTGGTCCAGCTGGAGCAGGGCGAGTTCGGGGACCAGACGGCGCTGGAGGTCCACACGGCCAAAGACTTCATCTTCAACATGCTGGGTGAGAATAATGCACAAGCGTGTTTTGTTTTTGTGTCTTTTCAAGGTTTTCAAACCTTTAATGTGAACTACCTGCCCAATACTTGGATGACTTGGTGGTCTTGAAATGTATTTGCATGTTTAATGAACATAGTTTAATTGTTGACAGTGGTTAAACAAGTTAAAACGCAGTAGACACAACCCGGGCATTTCTGCTGATTCTTTTAATCACAAATTGGTGAAATGTCAACATTATTTGATGGCATTTCCTCGCCTGGTTGAACCAGTTTGGCCAATAGGTGGCACTGTGGCCATATCGTGTCTGGTTCCGCCCTACAACATCCACGGCCAGCTCCATTCTGGCTAAGCATCCTCTGTGTTTCCTTCCATCTATTCTTTTCCAGTCACTTCTTGCTGTGATATCCTTCTCCTGCCAAAATATTAGCCTACATTAACTGCACACAGCCGGTTTCCTCCTCCCGTGCTGTAACTGAGGAGTCAGATGTGTCTGAGCTCTTCATTGTTTCCCTGAAAATATCATAATGGCAGCTTCACATAATCTTCTTAAAAATTGGATTAGTTAATAGAAATCCTCCTTATACCTGCTGCTGTCTGCCTGTGGGTCTGCCATTCTAAGTTTCCCTCTTTCTTTCTCCCTGTTCATTTTCAACCTCTAGTTTTCTCCTTGTCCTGTAATATGCTCCCTCCTTTGATTTTGTTTTCGGTTCTGTTTTCTGATTTTTCTTTTTCTTTTCTCTGGTACTCTAGGCATTTGACTCCTGTCAAATAGGTACATGACTCCTGTGACCCCCAGCCTGTTAGTCTCCCTGTGTGCGCTCTCTCTCTCTCTCTCTCTCTCTCTCTCTCTCTCTCTCTCTCTCTCTCTCTCTCCCCCTCTCACCCCCCCCCCCTTCCATCCAAGCTGCTGTTGATTGGCATCTAGACGTCTTTAAGTGATAATTCTTATGATCTGTCTCTTGCCCTTTCTCCATCTGTCTGTTCCTGGTGATCAAAAAGAGTCGGTGGTGAATTGTTTTTGAATATTTATTCTTTTGAATTAAACTTACCAAACAGTTGTTGGGGTTCTGTCTTAAGTTAACACTAATTATTTCATCTAATTGCCGTGCTTTCAGGATACGTGTTTGAAAAGATCAAACCTTTTTAAAATTAACACTTCAAAGCAGAGTTTTTTTTTTTTGACTGTTTTCCTATCAACATTCACACACAGCCTAACTCTGTAGTGCCACATTTATTCCACTCCAGTTCCAGTAATCCTGTCTGTAATCAAAGCAGCGCTTCAGAAGCCGTTCGGCCGGTGACCCTCACCAGAGAGCATCATGTCCTCGGTGAGCCTTCCTCAGGACCCTTCACCCTCTCTTCCAACGAGAGCTCGTTATGCTGTACGGGCTGCATCGCAGCGCTCTTAAAGCACCAGTGGAGTATGGGAGGAAAAGTGCCCCTGAGATTTATTAACAACAAGCAAAAACACCGAAGGCCACGATCTCCTCAATTATTGAGTGGTGACTAACTCAGGAGACGGGCAATGCAGAATCATTACTTTAGTGTGTGTGTGTGTGTGTGTGTGTGTGTAAAGACTTAGTGTCTTATTCCATAGCTTGTGTGGAAACTCCTGTTTATTATTGAGTTCAGGAGTTTCAGCCATACTTGTTACTGATAGGTGTGTGAAATCAAGAACACAGCCATGCAGTCTCCATAGATGAAGATTGCCAATAGAAAGGAGTTGTACTGAACAGCTCGGTGACTTTCGTCCTGGCGTTGCCCTAGCGTACTGTACATCTGTGAAACAGACGCCCCGCTAGACCCGCCCCGCTAGACCCGCCCCGCTAGACCCGCCCCGCTAAACCTGGCGGGCCATCGATGTGACACGGAAATGTGTAAGAGCACAGCAGCTTGGTGGAGAAGGTCTAAACCACGCAGACCTACCAAGCAGCGGAACGGTGACGTGCTGAATGCAAGTGTGTGTGGCGTGTAAAGGTCACCGTACCAGCTGGACTGTGCGTTGAGGCCTTCCTGAAATAGGTGTCCATGGCTGAACAGCTGTAAGCAAGAAATAAGGCCACCATGCATCGTGCCAAGCACTGGCTGGAGTGGTGTAAAGCAAATGAGTCTTGAGTTTTAGGATGACCATTGCGTCTTCCAGCACGACTGCGCCCCTGTGCGTGAGGTGAGGTGCTTAAGACGCATGTTCTAATTACTTTTGGTGTTGACGAACCCTGGTGGTCTGCCCAGAGCCCAGAGCCCTGACCTCAACCCTGCCAAGAATGTTTGAGATCAACTGGGATGGGCATTGCGAGCCCGAATGTCCCATCCGCAAACTTCTGGCCATCTGATGCGCCAGTTTCAGTATTCAGTTTTTGGCAGTTGCACTTCTCCATAGCAGCTTGTGGGTTTATGAGCATGACGGTAGGTGTTCCTTCCAGAAGGTCCATGCCCTGCTTGGTGGTGCTGGTCTCGTGCTCTTCCTGCTCAGCCAGCTGATCTACAAGAGCCGAGAGTACGGGCTAATGTGTAGCTGCTGCGCTCAGAAGCTCACCCAGTTGAGATGTAACAAATCAAACATCTACACGTCCAACTGGAACTGCAAATTTTCACTGCGTTTGGAATGTTGAGCGTTCTGATCTGCAGTGTGTTGTGATAATTATGGCAGAAACCGTTGGCTTCGCTAGTGGTAACATCCAGTTGAGCAGGCTGAGTGGATCACGGGGCCTTGGGGGTCTGATGCCCATAAATGTATTATGTCTTTGTATTTTGGCGGAGGGAGAAATCTGACGCGCACCATGGACCTGAGTGAATACCCCAAACAAATCATTACTGGTCTGGGGCTTTGTGGCATCTAATACTGCACACATCATCCACATTCGCAGGTTATAAATAGATTCCCATCAAAACATTAAAGAAGTGCGAGCTATTAGCTGGTAATTAAGGCTCTCTCTCCAGAGACACTCTGTGACGTTGGAATGGATATTCACATGATCCTTCCTGCAGATTTCACATGCACGTTCCTAACTGGCTAGCTCGTGACTCGGCAACATAATATGAAAGTTCCTCAACACCTGTGCTGGAGAGGATCCCGAGTCCTGTGTGAGGGCCTACCGTTCAGACACCCCTTCTGAACCTCTCCTCCACCTCCGCGTGGCACATGCGGCCTGCTCCGTACGCATCACAGGCGATGTAGCCACTTATCGTTGTTTAACTGTGTCTCGTATCGCTTCATGTAATTAAGCCGAATGAGTTTAGTTAAAGAAAAGAATAATGAATGAATCTCTGTTCAGAATTGGATCTCAAATGATTTCCAGGGCTGGCGTTTCATTCCACAGAGGGTTGGATTTGCATGATTATGGGGCCCCGTGGAGTGTCACGTATCTGAGCAGCATATGGCCAACCATATGGCCTGTGGAGCAGTCTCTGTACAGATGTGTTGCTCCCACAGCGTGCTCTTACCGCTGGTGTGGCGTGCATCTCCGTGGTGCCCAAGACCGTACGCCTCGTTTTGAGGAAACTGGACTTTCCTGCAGCTCTCTGGAAGGTTCGGAGACGCTTGTCCGGGCAGACGTACAGCAGCAGAAGGAGAAAAGGCTTTTCAAGCCCAGACTTGAGAACGACAGCTGTTCAACACGCACGGCCTTAATCAGTAAACGTGTAATTTCACGAGGCTATTTGTTGATTTACGGTGATTAATCTTCCCTTCTTAAAACCAGAGTTAAAGCTTCTTTGTAAACTATAGCAAAAAAGATGCTGTGTTTTTTTTGGCCAAGCTGCTATAATCTGTTAAGTTCTCTCCATATGTTTTAGTTGCTGGTTCTCACCTGGGAAACACATTTGTACTATCCTCCCGCCCCTAGCAAACACAGCAGTCAATGTCCCCCTCTGAATATCCCCCCCCCCCCGGTTCGGTGTATAGAGCAGCTGGGAGATGCTGGTTCATTGGCAGTCTTGCCACAGCGGCGGTGTGTGGGTGTCTGCACTCGTGCTGGTGTGGGGGGGAGTGTGTTTGGGTGCATGTGGTGGCTGCTGGCATCTCCACACCAAGGCAAGCACTGACGGGTGTGAGCCCCACCCTCCCCAGCACCTCCACCAGGCTGGGGTGTGGAGTGGCCAGACTGCCCTCATGGCCTGGCTGTTGTCTCCGTGTGTGCGGACGCATCACACTCTGAGATAAGAACCGGGCTGTGCCGCCTCCTCCCGTTTGACCCAATTTATCACTCTGGGATACAATACAAACAAACCCAAATAAAGGCCTTGTTGCTATGATGAACTACACACCCGTACACACGTCTCTCTCGCACATACACACGCTGCCTTCACAGTTTATGTCCTTTCCACTTCCTTTATTCTCTGCTTTCCAGGTTAAACGTACTTGAGAATTTCTCCTCTTTGTGTTTGTCACCACTGTCTCAACAACAACCACCGACAACACCCCACGTTTACACGTTTACACTTGGGTTTCGTCATACTGGCTTTGCAGGTGTGACTGGTCTCTGCACACGTGTGCTGCTCACGGCCCAGTCTGTGTGCACGGGCTCGTCCCACCACAGGAGAGTGGAGCGGGAGAACACCTCGTGTCCAGCTGAAGTGGCCATGGTCAGGGTGGGGTTTGGGGAGGAGTGCAGGGTTCTGGGGGGAGGAGGAGGAGGGCAGGGTTCTGGGTGGAGGAGGAGGGGGGCAGGGTTCTGGGTGGAGGAGGAGGGGGGCAGGGTTCTGGGGGGAGGGGGAGGAGGAGGGCAGGGTTCTGGGGGAGGGGGAGGAGGAGGGCAGGGTTCTGGGGGAGGGGGAGGAGGAGGGCAGGGTTCTGGGGGGAGGAGGAGGAGGGCAGGGTTCTGGGGGGAGGAGGAGGGCAGGGTTCTGGGGGGAGGGGGAGGAGGAGGAGGAGGGCAGGGTTCTGGGGGGAGGGGGAGGAGGCCAGGGTTTTCTGATTGGCTGGTAATTGGCGGTGGGAGACGTGGGTTTATATAGTGTGTGATTTTGTTTCTTCCTCCCTGTTGAGTTGTTCTCTGCATTGTTCTCCACTGCATATTCCCAGACACATGGGAGTGCACACACACACACACACACACACACTTCACACATTCTGTCTTTCTCACTTCTTCTGTACTCATTCACACATGCTGGAGTTGGACACGCATGTCTGGTGTCCAGCAGGGCTTGTACGCTGGCTCGCTTCACACACACGTTTATAACTGCAGGAGTTGGTGTGGAGCTGGAGTGTGTTAGTAGCCAACACGGCCGCGCTCGCCCGTACAAACTGCGCTCCGTTCACACGCAGGTTCTCCGCAGCTTTGGGCCTCTGTTAAGACCTTTAAATGACTTTTTCATTTTAGTTTAGAAACCATATAACTCCTGTGAAATGTTACCTCAGGTCGGCGAAAGCTGACATTTAACAGAGACAGTCAAAGCTGATGTGATTTTGAAGCCAGTGATAATGTCATTGAACATTGGGCGATGTGCTTCAGTAAAAGATATGGGTTCTTTTCTCTGCATTTGTAAGCGCCATTTTCTGACGGGGTGAATGTGTCCTTTCTCAGGCCTGGTCCAGAAGGTGGACAAGCGGCTGCCGGTGGCAAACGAGTACCTGCTGTTGTCGGGCGGGGCCCGGGAGGGTGTGGTGGACCTGAACCCCGAGGACCTGGGTGACTACGCCCGGGGTGTGGACTTTGACCTGGACTTCACGCTGCTGGTGCCCGCCCTCAAGCTGCATGACCGGAACCAGCCCGTGACGCTAGACATGCGCCAGTCTCCGCCGTGCCACTCGTGGCTCAGCCTGCGTCTGTGCGACCCGGCCATGTTGGCCCGCTGGGCCCTCTGCTGCGAGGACGAGGCAGACGGGAGGCCTGAGGAAGAGGAGGACGTGGAGGAAGAGGGTGGGTCCATCCTGGGGACGGTTCCGTCCTCCCCGCACACGTCGCAGTCCTTGGACGGATGCTACTTCTCGCCGCTGCTCGTGGCCGACTGGTTCTGGAACGTGGTGGGCGTGGCCGTGGAGGAGCTGCGGCGGAACCCCCAGAGGGGGATTCCGGTTCCGGATCGCGTGGAGCGCAACGGCCCCGTGACCACGCTGATCCTGAGGGCGGGCGCCAGCCGCGTGCTCTACGACCTCCTGCCCGTGGTGTCGTTCCGCGGCTGGCCGGCAGTGGCCCAGGGCTGGCTCACCACCAACCACTTCTGGGACGGGAAGATCACGGAGGAGGAGGCCATCAGCGGCTTCTACCTGCTGCCCTGCGGTTCGCCCGTGGCGTCCAGACCCGACCGGGAGTGGAGACTGGCCTTCTCCCGGAGCGAGGTTCAGCTGAAGAAGTGCATACCGTACCCCATGTCCACCGCCTTCCAGGCGGCCAGGGTGGTTCTGTCCAGGGTTCTGGCGCGACCCCGGAGCAGCCTCAGCCTCTACCACCTCCGCACGCTGCTCTTCTGGGCCTGCGACCGCTTGCCCGCCTCCTACCTGAGCTGCCCGGACCAGGAGATGCCCGCGCGCCTGCTCCTGGGCCTCCTGGATGAGCTGGCCCACTGCGTGCTGGGCAAAAACTGCCCCAACTACTTCCTCCCTCAGTACAACATGCTGGAGCACCTCACCGACGGCGCCGCCCTGCTGGTGGCCCGTAAGCTGGCGCACTTGCGCTCGGACCCGACCGAGCATTTGCGCGTGGCTCTGGAGCAGGCCCGGCAGGCGTGCGAGCTGAAACGAGAAGCAGCCGGGTCGGGAAACGGGCACGGGGCGTGGTCGCCCGGCGGTGGGCCCTCCGGGCCCGCCTCGCCCCAGGACGAACGACTAGCCCAGAGGCTGCAGCAACTGGTGACGGAGAACCCTGGCAAGTCCATCTCGGTCTTCCTGAACCCAGACGATGTCACGAGGCCACACTTCCGCATCGACGATAAGTTCTACTAAAGAAGGCGGAGCCACGCCATAAGCCATGCCCACTCCTCCTTCTGAGCTGATGCTTACGCTAACCGTTAAAAGCTGAGAGCACACACACACACACACACACACACACACACTGGGCCGAAGTGTGTCGGACTAAATAACCCTGCAAGACGGGCTCGATTGATGATGTCTTTTTGCCAGCACCACAATCTGTACGCCAGCTCTGCAAAATACGAGTCAAGCTGCTACTGCAGAGACCGTCCGACCCACATCAGGCCCCTCCGTCAGCACCACGGTTCTGCTAGCTGAAGAACAAAGATGAATCGTCCCAGATCCCCCAAAGGAGGGAGCGGAGGGCGGCCGTGGGGGACCAGCAGCCGTATGTGGGTGCTGACCCGCCGACGGCCCTGCGGACGGGTCTGGACGTGGGTCGCTTCATCGGGCCTGCTGCCTGCTCGGGGTCGTGACCTCTTGCACATGCTGACTTATCCAGTGCACCAGTACTGAGATTAAGACAATTTTGTCTTGCTATTTCATGTTGAGACTCTTTTGGTTCCGTTGTCCCTGGTAAGCAGGAGTGATGTGGATAGAATCTGAAGCCAGGTACATCTGACGAACATGAATGTATTGGTTTTTGGTGGGGTTTTTTTTTCTTTTGTTTTGATATCTGTTTGGGGACTTGAAAATGAAATATCTTTTGTTTACTCCTGAACTTTCTTTTACTTCTTCTCTTTCTCAGGTACTTTTGGTTGGTGAAGTTGTTTTGTATTGCTCTGTGAAGACGAAGGCCTTTCCAGCATGTTTGGCAGTGCCTGTGTGCCTCTCATTCCTTATCAGTTGACTGCACTGAAGGACCCGTCACGGCTGGGCGGTACCGGTTGAGAGAGAGAAGGCCAGTCTCTCTGCTGCACTCTTCTCTCTGGGCTGGTCTCGGAAGGCCGGGCCTGCGAGCTGCCCCGCCCATCCGCCTCCGGACCAGCCCAAGACCTGAAGCTCTTGACCGTTAGAACCTCAGGTGTGTTTGTCCCTGCCGTGGCAGGGGTGTGTGGTGCTGCCCGTCTGACTGTCCCGAGAGCCCGGAGCAGCAGCGGGCCGTGGTGGGGTTAACCGCCGACGGAGGCTGATCGAGACCGTGTGATGCTTGACTGCCCTGCGATGGCTGCATGGGTGGAGGTGGTGAGGGGAGCAAGCCCTTCGATTAATTCTTGTTTTTGTTTGTTTGATTCCACAATCGTGGCGAGAGAGGGGACGAAAGAAACGAGAGAACAGAACGAGTAGAAAAGGTGGTGTTTGCACGTCTGCAGAGGGCGAGTGGTGTTGTAAGGCCCCGCTTTGCTCCCACAAATGTGCACCAGTAGCTGTGAGATGGAGGGATGGATGGAGGGATTGATGGAGGGATGGATAGAGGGATGGATGGAGTGAGAGCCACCAATAATATCTGCTGTCAGATTAGCCAGAATGGATGGAACTCCTGGGAGCCCAGACAGCTGCTTCCTCCTCCCTCTCTCCTCTCCTCCTCTTTCACACTCATCCCTCTCTTTCTGCAGTCTGCTTTAGTGAGTTTTGCTCCCCACCTTCCCATAAGGACCCGTCCTCTACACGCTGAGTGAGAAGTGTCCTGAATGTCCTGAAACAGGCTTGCCCGTTGCTTTTTACATGTTTGCTTTCTTTTTGCTGTGGGATGGATTTGATAGGCGGATGCAAAGCACCCGAAAGGTGACGCGTTGCTACTGAACAAGACGTAGAACTGCCCCAGGATACGTGGTGCAATCATACACTGGGACTCTTAACAAGCACATCAAGGAACAGAAGCCAAAGAGTGAAATCTTGTGTCCGAATGGCCTCCTGGTTAGAGAATGCAGAATGTAATGAATCCTTTGCTAATATAGGCTTGACTCTGGGTACTTTTAAAATGGTCTGTTAAACAAGCTTGAATCATGTAAAAATGTTTGAATCAGAACATCTATTGTGTTCTCTCCTTTGATTCTGATCAGTACACCGCACAATGCCTGCTGTTTAGACCAACAATCACCCTATGCAAGTTCACCTTGGCAGCGTGGTCCATTAGCTCCTGCCCAACGCAAGAACCTTTCACAAGGAGCAAAAGGACTTCAGTGGCAAAAATTTGATATTCTGCCTCAGGGGGAAAATAGAAAATTCCAATGGCCACATTTTAGATGTGATAACTTTATAAGACCAAAGCACAGGCATCGCAGACACCCCTTACGTGTTGCAGTATTTTGAAAGCTGTGTGACGCTACGGTGCGGAGGCAGGCCGGTCCCCGGGCACTCATCAAAGTGACGCCACCGTTTTGTAGTTGCAGCACAATTGAATGAGGAATGATAATGAATGTACACCCCTGAAAAACCCTTTACCTCTAAAATTAAGTTTTCATCTGAAAGACCCCAAAATCCGAAACACAAATCGAAATGATGTTGTGCAGCATCACGGTGAGGGTTTTTATATCTTTTAATTTTCTTGTACCAAATTTTGATTTTATGGGCACTTTTGATGACTTGCTTTATTATTTATCTTTCTGTTCATGTGTGATGCCGTCAGTCGTAGCATGAAATAAAATGTTCCATCATGAACGGTGCGTGTGGTTAATGTTGCTGTTCTCTAACAGCAGCGTACGTTTAATTGTTGCTATCTGTCTGTTAGGATCGTTACCTCTTTATTTTGTCTTGACAAATTACTCGCACATTAAAATTTAAATACCAAGTGAGCTTGTATTGCTGCTGTGGTGCAACATATTCCCAAAAGAGGGCGCTGTGGTACAACACTGCTGCCTGCTCACTGCAGCTCTGTGTTTCTCATACAGTGGAAAGCATAAACAGCGATGACACAGGACCCAGAGTGTTCTTACTGCATATCTACTGTTAGACACTCCAATATACTAAATGTACATTTCTCTCATTTTTAAACCTATTCTGTTTATACTTACCACCACACTTGATTGCTTAATCTGGCTGTGTAGTTCACAGTGCCCTGTTTGTGACTGAAGTGTTTACTAATCCTTAAGACAGGGACAGAAATAAACATCAAGAGAGAGGAGACGCTTCACTTTTCACTCATTCCTAGTAAGAACACGCAGGCAATTTGTCTCATTAGGAAAACGACCCATTTGGTATGTAGGACCGCCCACAACGTAATACACCCCCCCCCCCCCCCCCGTCTCCCGAGTGACAGTCATCCCCAGCAGGCACCCCACAGCTGATGGTTTGTGTAACGGTACCCACCGAGCGCGAGAATGCTGACCTGACCTGCCAGTAGCCGTTGATGGAAATGAAACCCAGTAACGCGCTGGATTGTTGACTTGTTAGCTTCCTACTACAGGCCTTAGAAACGACTCGTTCTCACCTTGGGGTTGTTTAAACAGAAAGGAAGCGGTGAGAAACGAGGCTATCGCATCCTGCCCCCTTTATTTATATCTCTCTGTTCTCCTGCTGTTTCCCAACTTTCTCAAATCAGAGATCTGATGTGTGTGTTTTTTTTATATATATAGTTCCCATTGCTTTCTGAAGTTTTCTCCTGGTGAGTGCTGTGAAAACTGTTAGGACTGGGCTAACATTAAGGATGTCAGCCGTAACCTCTAAATGACTGACTCTTGTTTTCCTGCAGTGTTTTGCTTTTGGCCATACTAGTGCATCGCTCCACCCTCCCGGCCCTGACCAAATTATTTTGTCTTTCTTTTTCTCTCCTGAGCTCAGCATCCTCTCTCTCTCTCCACGGCAACCTCTCTCTCCACGGCAACCTCTATCTCCATGGCTACCTCTGCTGTCTGTCCTTCCCTTGTCCCAAGGTACCATCTCCTGCTCCTGATGAAGGCTAAGTGGAGGGGGGGGGTGTAGAGAGGGAATCTCCCCCAGAACAGCTGCCTCTGCTGGGCCATGAAGCTGCAGGCAGCACCCCCCATCAGCACAGCCTGGCTAAACACTGCAGTAATGGCCTGCCAAAGATGAACTTTAAGTTGCAAGGAAAATAAAAAATGGGAGCTATTCAGTTGCAGAAAATGTGCTTTCTCACTCTGCTGCTGCAGAGCTCGTGCTAAACTTAATAATGCCGGGTTATTGAAGCCCTGCCTGGTTCCAAGCTGCGTCTTCTGCTTTCCGTGCATTTCAGCTTTGCCTTTGTGACTTCCCGAGTGCTGCTCTGTCTGCTCTATTACCTGTGCCAGGCAGAGGAAAACAGGCCAGTCCTGGGATGGACACAACCTCAGGCAGAGCTGGAGATCTAGGCCACCCTGTTAACCTTAGCTCATTCTTCAGGGGTCATCCCAGCTGCCTGAAGGACGTTCACAAGCACTGCCCACACTGCCCCCTGCTGCCTGCCTGAGAGATGTGCAGACAGAAACACCCCTGCATTTACTAGCTTATTTTGAAAGAGATCCCTTCGTGAACATGTGGCTTATGGATTTACTATGTGTAGATTGTTTTTTGGGGGAGTTGATGATGGTTTTACCATGTTTGTTACACCGATGGACAATGCGGCCAAGAGAAGAAAATGACCCCCCATGTTGAAAATGACCCCCCATGTTAGTGGCTGAGGACTGGAGACTTGGTGAAGTCTGATGGCTGGTATCCAGGGATTTACTGGAGCTGTCTTTAGTGCACACACTGCAGAACTCAATACATCAGAGTGTTCGCCACTGAGGGGCAAAGGTCAGATACTGTTTCTTTTCTCCAGTCACACTGAGTCCTTAAGGCTCTCAGGACTGTATGGTTGAAGGACGTTTGAGTGACTTTCCAGCTTGCAGGCCATAAACAGAGATATAACGATTAAAACATCTTAAAAGAAAAGCAGTAATCCCTGGTAGGCTGGTCACATTTGCCACTATAAATTTATTCATTCGTTTATTATGCGTCAATCACTTTTATCTGCTTGGGAAGAATGACGTTGACACTTTCACTGAGGTGAACAGCTACAGGCTGGTCCAGTCATCCTGAGCTGCAGAGATCTTCTCCACACGCTTCATCAGCCTGAGGCGCCCCGTGGCCCGACTGCAGTGCGCGGAGGTGTCGGTCCAGCCCGGATCTTTTGCCTTTTCTTCATCGTGAAATCTACCTGTTTACAGCCCCGTGAAAAGTCATGTTCACACAACCCATTTAAAAATACAAGCTGTTGAAAAGTGTTTACAACTACAAATGACTCAAATCTCAGCCCTATAAACAGCAGGTCGTGACCATTAGACGTTTATTTATCACGCCCACTTGCCCACTAATGACGTTCACTGCAGTCATGAAATGGGCCTTCGTTTATTTGGTGTGTGTTTGCGTGTGTGTGGACGGGGTGTGTGTGTGAGAGGTTTATAAGGGTGTGCTTCAGTGATTTAGTTGTATTAGTGTTTTCCTCCTCCAGGTCAATGTCTTTGTTTCATTCTACCCAATTTCAGCCATTCATCTATCGTCACTGTCCTGTTCTCCCCTCTTTTACGCTGCCCCCCCCCCCCTAAACATTTATCTCCATTACAGCAGCATGGGTATTAATAGTTTCTGGAACAGAAAAATTAATGTTTTCACTGTTGTTGCATGAGTTGTTTACTATCAGAGAGACAAAGCGATTGTTTGAGTCAATGTCCCCCCACCTGTCCCCCCCACCTGTCCCCCCACCCGTGTCTCTCCTGCAGTCCCTCACACGTCTCTGCCACACGTCCACACCTTCCTGCTGCGCTCTGCTATCGCTGCTCCCGAGTCTCCGTCGTGGGTTTATGGGGCTGGAGCTTCAACCCTTCTCAAATCTTTTCCTTTTTTTTTTCTTTTTTCTTCAAAAGAAGGTTGTTGGAGATATAAATCATTGTCTTCTATCCAGGGTTCCCTGTGGAACATTCAGCCAGTATTACATTTTAGGGTGCGTGTGTGTGTGTGTGTGTGTGTGTGTGTGTGTGTGTAGGGGGGAGGGGTGGTGTTTTAGTTGGACTGGTTATAAATTTCTTTACTATATGGCAGTGGGCGGGAATGTCACTGAAAGCACCAGCCAGGCTGAAACCATAGTGGGGCCACTGTGCGCTCTCCATGGTGCTGAACCCGTACTGCTCTGCCAGGACTTAGCACCGCTCTTTTAACAGTACAGCTCTCGTGGTGTGGGGGAAGGGGGCAGAGTCCCCTTAACACAGCAGTCATGAAGAAAAGTAGGGAGGAGGCCCCAGACTCACGGGGCTTCTGTATTCTGAGGGAGGGAGAGTAGCACACAGACACCACAGTTAGCCTGCCGAGTTACACCATAGATAACCTGCAGAGTTACACCACAGTTAGCCTACAGAGTTACACCACAGTTTGCCTGCAGAGTTACACCACAGTTAGCCTACTGTGTTTCACCACAGTTAGCCTACAGTTACACCACAGTTTGCCTGAAGAGTTACACCACATTAGCCTACAGAGTTACACTACAGTTAGCCTGCAGAGTTACACCACAGTTTGCCTACAGTGTTACACCACAGTTTGTCAGCAGAGTTACACCACAGTTTGCCTGCAGAGTTACACCACAGTTTGCCTGCAGAGTTACACCACAGTTTGCCTGCAGAGTTACACCACAGTTAGCCTACAGAGTTACACCACAGGTAACCGGCAGAGTTACACCACAGTTAGCCTGCAGAGTTACACCACAGTTAGCCTACAGAGTTTCACCACAGGTAACCTGCAGAGTTACACCACAGTTAGCCTACAGAGTTACACCACAGACGTCCAGCACCTCCTACAATAAATTTGTAGCAAATCATTTGTTTTATATTCTGAACAAGGCAAAGAGAAATGCTGCACTCCTGGATAGGCTTGGAAAGGCAGACAGTGATCTATGCCGATTGATATATTGATTCTATTCTGTCATGGGTGATCGTTTGCTCTTTGTTACAGTATTAAGAGCCTTGTGCATGGCCCCCTTGTCCTAGCTGGTGTTAGTGGGACTTTAAAAGCCTCTGTTCTCTGGAGAGAGCGATGCAGGCTGAGCTGTAGTCAGGAGCTCCTCTCTCCCTTCTGCCCATCCTGCAGCAAACGCCACGGAGGGGAAAGATCCCAGCATGGTTTCTCCTGCACGGGCCACGATGAACGCAAGAGCTGTGACCTCACCTGTGTTCTCAACACATGACCCTGACACTCGCCTCTACCAACACACGACCCTGACACTCGCCTCTACCAACACACGACCCTGACACTCGCCTCTACCAACACACGACCCTGACACTCGCCTCTACCAACACACGACCCTGACACTCGCCTCTACCAACACACGACCCTGACACTCGCCTCTACCAACACACGACCCTGACACTCGCCTCTACCAACACACGACCCTGACACTCGCCTCTACCAACACACGACCCTGACACTCGCCTCTACCAACACACGACCCTGACACTCGCCTCTACCAACACACGACCCTGACACTCGCCTCTACCAACACACGACCCTGACACTCGCCTCTACCAACACATGACCCTGACACTCGCCTCTACCAACACACGACCCTGACACTCGCCTCTACCAACACACGACCCTGACACTCGCCTCTACCAACACACGACCCTGACACTCGCCTCTACCAACACATGACCCTGACACTCGCCTCTACCAACACATGACCCTGACACTCGCCTCTACCAACACACGACCCTGACACTCGCCTCTACCAACACACGACCCTGACACTCGCCTCTACCAACACATGACCCTGACACTCGCCTCTACCAACACACGACCCTGACACTCGCCTCTACCAACACATGACCCTGACACTCGCCTCTACCAACACATGACCCTGACACTCGCCTCTACCAACACACGACCCTGACACTCGCCTCTACCAACACACGACCCTGACACTCGCCTCTACCAACACATGACCCTGACACTCGCCTCTACCAACACACGACCCTGACACTCGCCTCTACCAACACACGACCCTGACACTCGCCTCTACCAACACACGACCCTGACACTCGCCTCTACCAACACACGACCCTGACACTCGCCTCTACCAACACATGACCCTGACACTCGCCTCTACCAACACACGACCCTGACACTCGCCTCTACCAACACACGACCCTGACACTCGCCTCTACCAACACACGACCCTGACACTCGCCTCTACCAACACACGACCCTGACACTCGCCTCTACCAACACACGACCCTGACACTCGCCTCTACCAACACACGACCCTGACACTCGCCTCTACCAACACACGACCCTGACACTCGCCTCTACCAACACACGACCCTGACACTCGCCTCTACCAACACACGACCCTGACACTCGCCTCTACCAACACACGACCCTGACACTCGCCTCTACCAACACACGACCCTGACACTCGCCTCTACCAACACACGACCCTGACACTCGCCTCTACCAACACACGACCCTGACACTCGCCTCTACCAACACACGACCCTGACACTCGCCTCTACCAACACACGACCCTGACACTCGCCTCTACCAACACACGACCCTGACACTCGCCTCTACCAACACACGACCCTGACACTCGCCTCTACCAACACACGACCCTGACACTCGCCTCTACCAACACACGACCCTGACACTCGCCTCTACCAACACATGACCCTGACACTCGCCTCTACCAACACACGACCCTGACACTCGCCTCTACCAACACACGACCCTGACACTCGCCTCTACCAACACACGACCCTGACACTCGCCTCTACCAACACACGCAAGATCCCAGTTTCTCTCCTTCTCCTTCCCCCTTTGGTTGGTTTTAATGAAATGACATTTGTTAGTTCCACACAGTCAGGAGGAGCGTTGTGGCACAGATGGGCGGTGGTGGCACTCGTGAAGAGCTGGAGAACAAAGCATACAGGAGAAAGAAGAGGGAACAGAGAAATGGACTCGTGAAGGTAAAACAGGGTCTCGCTTAAGACTCTGTGTGTGTGTGTGTGTGTGTGTGTGTGTGTGTGTGTGTGTGTGTAATACTACAGTGCACAGTGAATATCTGTTTGAATACAGAAAGTGTTGTGAGTGGTTATGGTCATAGTGAGTTGTGTTTCTGAAGTGTTAACTGGCTAGTTTATGCAGTCATATAATAGGCCGACCAACACTGTACTGAACGCCTATTTCACATCCAGAGCAGGACTTTCCATGTTCCAGTTAAGCTGCTGGTTTGTTATTGAAAGCTTAACACAGTCTTGCTCCTAACTGCATGTTTGCCCTTATATGCTCTGTTGTGCCCCATCTCATAACCGACACTCAACAGATCAAGGCCCTTTGTGGCTTCCTGGTTTTACACTGACCACTGAGGGCAGGTCAATCATTAAGTGCACTCAAGACACTCCTCACCATCCCCATTTAACACTGCCACCCTTTTATTGTATTAGTGTTTATTATATTAATGGAAAGGGACCTGGATCACAGGAAAGGCATTATTTAAATTAAAGTGGTGGTGATGATGATGAAGGTAGTGGTGGTGAACTGCAAAGAAATCAATCTTATAACAATAAATCAATAAAACAATAAATAATAAAGAGATAAATAAATACCTTGCCTTTGGATCTTCTGAGAACTGGGGGGTCAGGAGCCGTTTGCCCTGTATAGTGAAATGTTTCAGAATTCAGTGGTTGACGACATGCTGCAATATTTTCTATGTGTTCATTATCTTCCCCAGAGTCTCTATTGGCTCCGGTTTGACTCACGACCCATTCGCTTCTTTATTTTCTAAAGTGCATTTTACAAAATTTTAGTATTGCTGAACATCTTTCAGACGGTTGTGGCTGTTTAGCAGACCTATCATAGTGAATGCTAATCACTTGGCATCAGAGTCTCCATGAGCTCTTCACATTAGCTTGTAAGAAGCAGCTTGTGCCTTTTCTGGACTCCCTTAAAGTCCAATAGGGGTCTGAATATAGAATAAAATAGAGGAGTGGGACCCACAGTCGGGGGTGAGAAGTGTGAATGGATGCACAGACTGCCTAGTCTTGGGGATTCAGGAGTGTGTTCTAGAGCAGCATATGCAGAGCTGCAAACGCTGGTTACTTTTTATGACAATTTCTCAAAAAGTCCCTCCGACTGCGAATCTTTTAAAACACAAGAGCAAACAACAACAACTTGCAGGCTAGTCCATCTTAACATTACGTTCACACGTTCATAAAAGTGTGACAACATTCTTATTAGTGAGGAGTCCCATTACCCTCCAAATGTCCGTGCACTTCTCCAACGCACGTGCGCTTCTCCAACGCACGTGCACTTCTCCAACGCACGTGCACTTCTCCAACGCACGTGCGCTTCTCCCATGCTGTGCTCTGACCACACTATCACTTTGTTTATTTGTGTGGTACTGTAGAGCAGTCATTAGGACTGGCACTAGTATTGACAGCTGGGTTGTGAGGGCAGCTTTGCCACAGGGCTTCTAAAGGGCAAAAGAACAGGCTTCTGGGAAATCTACATTAAATAATTACTGTGCAGTTTGTTTTTCAGCAGTGTTCTCCTTGGCAGATCGCTATTTTAAAATGATAGCAAGTCGGTGTTAAGGTGCCTGTAGCAGATATAACACACAAAAACGCACAAAAAATAAACCTGCAGTTCCACATTTTACAGGACAAAATGGTCATCGCAGCCTTTTTTCCAATTCAGGTTTAATGTATGTTGGCTTAATGAGACACTGTGGGCTGAGTTTGTGCTGCCTATTCCTCTGGATGTCATTGGCACTGGCTCTCACACAGAGGGTCGCACTGGGATGCCTGGCCAAGAGGATGACCTCCATATTGGGGTTAGGGTTAGGGTTACGGGTAGGGTTAGACATATAGTTAGAGGTAGGTTAGGTTAGGTTAGGTTAGATTAGGTTAGGTTAGGTTAGGTTAGGTTAGGTTAGGTTAGGTTAGTGTTAGGGTTAGGGTTGTTTGAAGCCTTGTTCTAGTCCAGTTTCCAGGCTAGTTTCTAGCCTAGTTTTCTGTCAAAAGAAATAGCTTAGATATCATCAACCCTTTATTCTTGAAATCGCGTATGTAAAAGTTTAACTTTACAAGAACATGAATTACAATAAAAGCTAGAGGGTGAATCTGAACCATGCATCATGGCACGCTGCCTCTGCTACCTGGGTGTTCCTCATTGTGATGGATGGTCCAAGCAGAAGACCAAAAGACCACCTGATAAAATCAGGAATAAAAAGGAACACTTAGCATACTTTAATAACATCACTTATAGCAGGATGCAGATTTCTTTTCTTTTCTATCTGGAACTGTTCCTTCTGTTTTCCTCTTTGTTGGCATCATCTACTTACTTGGACCCTCAAACATTCTTCACTTCATATCTTTCTCTGCATCACTCCTTCATGTCTACCTTATATTTTCTTCCTGTTTTTCCTCTTTCTCCCTCCCTCCCTCTCTCTCTCTCTCTCTCTCTCTCTCCTTGCTCTCTCTCTCTCCCTCTCTCTCCCTCTCTCTCTCACTCCCTCTATCTCCCCCATCTGGATTAGTTACATTCAATCTGTGAGCGGAGAGGATGAATAATTCTACGGCACTGCTGTATTTATTATTGCACTTAGTTTAATGGGACTGTGGTTAAGAGCCAGAGTAGAATCAGTGTGAGGGCTTGTACGCCAGACAACCGAGCTGGGAGTTGATGGGATATCACTTACATCACTCCCCTCCCCCTCCACACACACACACACACACACACACACACACACCCCAAGCAAGCCTATCCCTCACCCTCTCTGTTGGTTGAAGAACTCATTCTATGAATGGAAAGTCATTCAGAAGAAACGAAAATGCACTATGCGCATGCGCTGAACACACACACAACACACACACACACACACACACACACACACACACACGTGCACGCACACAAACATACACAAACACACACATGCGCACAGACTCACATGCGCACACACTCGCGTGCACACATTCACTTTCCAAACACATGCACACACTTCCGCAGTGAAATTGAAATGAGGCAGTCGTCGATGGAAAATGGATTCCGTAATGGAGCGGCCAATTCTTGTGTTGCTATAGAGCACTACCATCAGTGGCTCCGGTGACATTGAACCAGAGCAAGAGGACACAGAGGGAGGGAGGGAGGGAGGGAGGAGAGGAGAGGAGGAGGAATGAATGGAGAGGTAGCCTTTGTATTGCCTGGGTAACTGCGTGCACACGCGCTAATGTAATGCCGCTCTTGCCTTTCTTCTTTTGAGTCATAAAAACGAGAAGTGAAGAGGAGAAAAATACACGTTTCCATTCGTTTGGCGTGAGCGGTTCCAGCAGGTGTGGAATACAACAGTGAGGGAGAGAGACATATACCACACGTCTCATTTAAAGAGTGGACATCTGCACACAGGCCTGGTCTGTGGTGCCAAACGACGCATAGAAACATGTCCACTGCATGTCCACATGTCCAGTATACACACACAGTATGTACACCTGCAGTGTCTGATGCACAGCGTGTGTGTGTTGAGAAGGTGTTCTTTTGTTTAGTACTGAAGGATGACTCATCTCATGCAGTGAACTTTGGTGGCTAGGAGCAGCTGGGGTGGGAGGGGTGTGGGGGGTGTGGGGGTGTATACATGACTTTAGATTTGTTATGGCTTTGTGTTTATCATTAAGTTACACTTGTTTTTTTTTTTGCTTTCCCAGGTCCATGCTCCTTCCTATCAATCCTTTCAGTTATTCTGGCAAATTTCACATATCCATCTATCATCACTGTCTCTGGTTCCCGTCCTCTGTTGGTCTGACAGCTGTGCAGAGGGTTCACTGATGAAGACCCTATGGCACGTGTTATCCCTCTGGCAAATACAAGGAGAGTGTGTGTGCTTGAGAGTGTGTGTTTGTGTGTGTGTGTGTGTGTGGGACCGGGAG
The DNA here is from genome assembly GCF_052324685.1 of Brachyhypopomus gauderio. Lineage (NCBI taxonomy): Eukaryota > Metazoa > Chordata > Actinopteri > Gymnotiformes > Hypopomidae > Brachyhypopomus > Brachyhypopomus gauderio. The sequence goes on along the minus strand of NW_027506877.1, from coordinate 937,768 downwards.
GTTGTGTGAGTTCTCCCTGTCAGTCCCAATTCTGCCATACATGCATCTCCTACTGTACTGCATCAGCCTCTGTGTGTGTAACACACACACACACACACACACACACACACACACACACACACACACACTCACGCACACACCCACACACACTCCACATCTTACAATCCCAAAGAGAAAATTCAGATCACCCCAGACTTTTGCTGCCCCTTACCAAGACTGTGTTTTATTTACACTGGGGAGAACATTCTATTCACCTAGTGTGTGTGAACCCAGGTGTGGTAATCAATTGGCAAACCAGTCTACCAATCAAGCGATCGATAAGACCTTCAAAACACAAGCTGCTTTGATTGACTTCTGAAATGGCTGAGCACACTTTGGAAGGTGACTATTGACTTTTCGGCCACGACAGAGAAATCAGCAGATGTTACCGGTGCTAAGGCTAACTTCCATACGGAGGGTGGAGATGTAGGTAAAGATCCTCTACAAACTGTTTTATAAACATAAGGTAATTGAAATCTACTCTAAAACATTTTGAACATTAACTGTGTGACAGGTTCTTTCAGAGTCAAAGGGCTGACAGACGTGAGTTTGCTCTGAGCTCTGCTTATTAGCGTCAGCACAAATCGAACACAGTTTCTAAAAACCAAAAAACAATCAGGATGTTTCAAGCATTTTATTGAACTTTGACCTAGTGCTAGTCTCTCCTTAGCGTCCAACAGCCTCCTGCAGAAACAAAGGAGGTTTAAGTAGGCTACACCGAACAAGACACAGATGTGCCCCGATTTTAATCACCCACTAAATCACCTCGATATCCTCTCTGCTCTGCCAGTAATGCTTGACCACACTTTCCCCCACTGCCTGACTCAAGCCAGGGAGCCATGCAGTTGCCTGTAGCCAACTCCTCCCCTCCCCCTTGATGGGAAGGGAAGTTTGCCACAGCCATCTGCATCCCTGGCCTGTGGACCACCTTGTAGTGAAATGGCTGAAGAGGTAGATAGCGGCGATCCACATGTTGGCAGCCTTCATGTGATGGAGGCAGTGGAGCAGTGAGGGGTCAGAACAGAGGGGGCAGGAGCTTAACAACAGACATACCAATAGCAGAAGGTGAAGACAACCCACTTGATCACTAAGCACTCATTCTCAATGGTACTTCATGTCACATGTCGATAGCTTACAGTTAATGTTCAGCCTTCCTCTGCCTTGACTACCTGAGACAATGCAATCTGATGCATCTGTTTGCAGAACAAAAGAGAGAGAGAGAGAGAGAGGGTGAATGCAACAGTGGGACCCTGCGAAGAACTGCTTTAACGTGACTGAAAGCCCGTTGCCATCGCTCTGTTCTGGCTTTAATAAGATTAGTCAGTAGGCAGATAACATGAAACCGATGACAATAGCCAATGTTTCCCAGGAACCATATTGCCTTCTTTTTGGTCTTGGGCCTTGGACAGGCCAGAATTGCTGCTGTCATATCAATTTAGGAAACACACCTGCCCATGACGGAATTGGAAACCCAGAAACCCAGAAACCACACCTCCACTTGCCTAGTAGCACACAAGTCCCGCCGACCTCAGTAACCTCAAGACAGTCCTCAGGTGTCCTCAGACTATATTGATGATTCAATCTTGAAGATATACTATGGCATTGGTACACTGGGGTTGGAGGATTCAATCCATGAAGGACTGAAACAACACTGGGGCCCCCAAAGGTTCAAACGGGGGCACGACCCATTTCTGTAAACTGAATGGAGCAGAGAAAGCCACTTTTTTTCCTGGGATGTTGGAGACAAGGTGTTATGCCAGTAACCCTTCATCAAATCTAATGTCCAATAAAATCAAGTAGCCACTAATAGATATAGCAGCTCATTAATATGAGGCATCGGACCAACATCAAATGTAGAAACTCTGCATCTTCAGCATATACCATTTATCTTTATTTCAGTACCTCCAGTCCCAACCCATCTCTCTCAAGTATGGCCATCACCACAGTGACAAGGACTTTCCTCTCTCCACGGAGAGGAGGTTGTGGTGGTGTATTTGTAATGTATCACCTCTATGCATCCACGTTACCACATAGTCAACTCTCTCCCACTTGCTGTGTAACCTCAAAGGGTCCTTGTTACTTGGCAAGTCATTTTGAGCTTGATGTAGGGAAGCATTTGTCTCCCTGTGAGAATGGACATAGCTGGGTGCCTCTGTTATACAGCCAAGCGCCCCCAGGTGCCCCAGTTATACAGGATGTTCCTGGGCCTGCAGCACTGTGTTAAGTAACCAAATGAATGGAGTGTTGCTCTCAGGTCAAGAATGTGCTGAATCAGGGATTGAGCAAATGATGTCTACGATGTTCTGGGACTTCCACCTGAAAAGTGATTCAAATGGAGAGAACCTCGCGGAGACTTGGGGAACACTAACTGGACATCATCCAACCATTTATCCAAACTTCTCTCGTCTTTGTGCACAAACTTCCAAATAATGCTTGTCAGGGTTTGGATAAGTCATTTGACTAACCTCCATTTGTGAGTGATATATGTAAGTGCGTATTGATTTATCCCCAAGAGATTAATGCAGCTAATTTGCGTAAGTGACATGAATGCAGTGTCCTGGTCAGTCAGAATCTCCTTCAGGACAACATGGAGGAGGGCTTCTGCTACACTGCATGCTGAGATGTGGTGGAGAGCCAACTTTTCAGGACATCACATTGCATAGTCCACCTGGACTAACAAAGTGATACCTACGTGCACTTCTCTCTTATAGCCTGACAAGGGGGGGGGGGGGGGGGGGGGGCTTTCAAGAGGAGGCAACACCTACGAGGCTCATTTTCACCTTTTGGAGTTGACCTTCTGCTTCCTCCCTTCGCTCCCCACACTCCAGCTCGGCCACAGGAAGCCTGACTGCACGTCCTGACCAAGGGCGGCACATCACACATGCTCCCCCGACAGGACCCATCCTCCTGAAAATGGATTTGATCAGTCCCCTGAAACGTGGCCGATTGATTGCCAAAATGAGAGAATGGATTAGGTGGTGTCGATCTAGACCTCGATTTGGGTCCCAACACGCTACAGGTGGAGACTAACCTTTAACTGTATGCCTTACCTCCTGAAAACTGATGGTGACAGGCACTAACTAATGGGTACTCATGCATACCACCTTCACCACTGCTGCTATTCCCAGTGTCTTATATTGGATCAGGTACTGGTGAATAGTTTACAGCCAGAATACACCAATGCCTTGGACACTCACTGGTGCGTAGTATGTTCTGGCCCAATTGGGGCAGGGTTGTGGGTCTGCCAAGAGGGGGTCATTGATCCTGGACATGACTCATCCCTAGGCCTTTCTGCAGTAGGAGAGTTCAGCAGAGGGAGGATAAGTACACTGAGAATTGAGAGGAGAGTGGGGGGAGGAGAGGGAAGTTTAGGAGGGGAACAAGGAATAAAAAAAATAGGGTACAATGTTTGGGGTTTTATTCTTCTCTTTCTGGGGAGTGTGAGGCAGAGGGGAAAGAGAGAGAGAGAGAGACCACCTCTCTCCAAATATGCTAATGTCTGCGTTGGGGAGTTGGATGGCCGTGTCCAGATTCTGGTCTGTGGCACTGAACCCCCTCTGCTCTTGCCATAGGCAGACGAATTATTCTAGCACCACCTGATCGAGGATGATGGAAACGTTCCTCTCCGGAGCCGACAACCAGCATCTGCAACAGTCCCTGAGCTGTTTGGCAAAGGCAAAAGGCCGGTTCTCACCAGCATAGTGAATCATGGTTCATAGTCCAGTTGAGCAGCAATGACGAGTTGCTGGGCAGCAAACTGGGTCTCGCCAGTGAGCTCAACCGCAAATGAGTCACTAGAATTGGCTAGAAGGAAAGCACTCAAACACCAAGCAACTTCATCCACTCATCCTTAAATCCAACTATATCCTTAAGTGGATGATTTCAGTGTATACTGTTTTAATTAAGCTATTTTGCAGGGGCTGCAAGAGGTCGGTTATAATGTAGTTGCTTACTAAGATGAAACAGTTCTTGAAGTTCTTGAATGTTTGTGTCTTCAAATTCATTAAACACAACCCCAGTCCACCCAGACTGATGGAGCTGATGGAGCTGATGGAGCTGTTGCTGCACTGAAAATGGCAGCAGCTTGGCTGTCTCGCCTGTCAATGTCTGGTATTATTTTATATCTGTATTTTGTATATTTCACACATTGTGCAAGTTCAGTATTGTCTACTACACTACTGGATATTTCAGAAACCCAATATGAGGACATAACATTCAGTTTACCATTTCTCCATCCCATGCTGCCTATTGTCTGGAATCGACCACATTCTCGCCTCAGACTGGAAGACACCGACGACGGTTGTGGTGGTGAGATGTTTCCAAGTTCATGGCCCTAAGATGCAGACCCCATTATCTTCCAGTTTACATTGGTCATCATAGCTGTCTTCATTCCACCACAAAGCGATGCTACACTAGCACTTTTAATCAGACTGACCTCAGAACAGTGCACCCTAAGCTCCATCAGCATATCTCTTGTTCGACACGAGGGGGAAAACAAAACACACTGGATCACATCTACACGAATGGCTGAAAGAACAGAATGCAGCCTTCGAACCTGGAAACAGTGAAGAACCTAAAGCTGCCAGAAGATACCCGAGGGCATCATAGCTGCTAAACGGAAGTACTTCACCCAGATTGCAGCCCACTTTATCACCAACTCTGACCTCTGATGCATGTGGCAAGGAATCCAAGCAATTGCTGACCACAAGAGCAAAGTCAGTAACTCTGTGAACGTAGATGCCTCCCTCACTGCTGCATTGAACACTTTGCCCGCTTTGAGACTACTGCTCACGCTCAGCTAACCACCACTGCCCCGCCCCCTCCGCACAGGAGACAGCACTCATACTGGCTACAGATGAGGTGAGAAATGCACTAACGAGGGTCTCAGCTCGTTAAGCAGCGGGCCCTGATGGCGTTCCAGGCCGGGTCCTAAAAGTGGGTGCCAACCAACTGGCTGCCACCTCCACGGACATCTTCAGCCTCTCCCTGGAACAGGTTACTGTCCCTACCTGCTTCTAAGACACAACCATCGTCCCCGTGCCTAAGAAACCCAGCATCACATACATGAGACTACAGCCCCGTGGCTCTCGTACTCGTATGGATGAAGTTCTTCGAGAGACTGATCTTGGCTCATATAGAGGGACGTCTCCCAGACACACTTGACCTCCATTAGTTTGCTTACCGCACAAATATATGTACTGACTGCATGGTCTCCCTGGTCTGCATGGTCTCCCTGGTCTTGCACACCGCACTCATCCACCTGTATGGAGCTAACACCTACGTCAGAACGCTGTTTATTGACTTCAGGTCTGCCTTCAATTCAATCATCCCGTCCAGACTTGTCTCCAAACTGACCACTCTCGGAATAAGTCCTACATTCCGCAGCTGGATTATAGACGTCCACACCTGCATACCACGGGATGTTAGGATGGGTGACCACACCTGAGGGGATCATAGTGGAAAAGGCGGGAAGCTTTAAGTTCCTCTGTGTCCACAGTGTCCGAGGATCTCACACATGATCAAGAAGGTTCAATAACGTCTCCACTTCCTGCAAAGGCTGAGAGTCATCCTGTCTCAACAGCTCCTCTGCAACTTCTCCTGGTCCACCGCGGAGAGCATCCTGATCATCTACATCATGGTCAAGTATAGCAGCGCCACCACGACTGAACACAAAACCCTGTGGAGGGTAATGAACACTGCACAGCACATCACCAGAACTTAACCAGAACTCATTATAAAACCCCTAAGTGAGAAATGTTAATGAACATAGAAGTCCTCACCCTACTTTTGCAGACACACTCACACAGCCACATTAAGTGGTGTGTGTTGGGTGTGTGTGTTTGTTGTTGAACCACATGTAATTGTCTGAACATTTGTTGTTATACTTACTGTTTCTATGTCCTTAGGACAAATGGCACCATAGCAAATTCCTGCTACATGTATAATAAAGCTGATTTAGATTGTAATTATGCAACTACTGATGGCACGAAGGAGTGTGAAATCAACTCATATTATACATATGCACAGGACATGCCTGACTGTACCTAATTTTGCATGTCTTCTATGAAAATGGGCATTTGATGTGCTGTGTGTGTGTGTGTGTGTGTGTGTGTGTGTGTGTGTGTGTGTGTGTGTGTGTGTGTGTGTGTGTGTGTGTGTGTGTGTGTGTGTGTGTGTGTGTAAATGTGACTCTCAGGGAGCCAGGCAGCCTTCTTTCCTGTAGCCCTGATAAAGATAAATGGGACATAACAAAAATTCCAATTAAAGTTCTGTGAGGAGTGAGGAGTCCCAGCACACTGGCAGTTAATTCGTCCTGCTTCTCCTGTCCTCTGGTCCCCACTGCTCATCTGACTCCTCCCCCTCCCTCCACTGGCTCCGCCCTCCAGTTTCTCATTTGCTCTTGCTAACTTTTCTCTGACCACTGTGTTCTGTAACAGTGTGTAATCCATTTGCACTCTGTGGTTTAGATTTTGGATCAAGAGTCTTGTTTGGACCTGTTGCATGTAATGTTGGCTTTTAAATGTCATCTTTTAAATGGCATCTACACACACACACACACACTCACATCTGAGAGCCATATCAAGACCTCTCAGAGTGATGTCATCCACTTTGACGTGTGTGTGTGTGTGTGTGTGTGTGTGGGTGTGTGTGTCGTGTTGCATTGCTTGGTATCTGCAACATCTTTGGATCAGACCATCTATTTGGAGTCAGATGCAAAGCTGTCCGACATGCACTCAGACATGTACAATCGCACCCAGCATGCAAACATTTACAATAACACACTGCATTCAGACATGCATAATCAAATACTGAGCTAATGCAACTTCTGTCAACTTTGGTCAGTGCAGCAGTAGGCCAAGAACAAACTCATCTTTAGTGCGTTATTCAAACACCCGTAGGCGTAGGGATCACAGACGTGTCCAACCACAGGAAGGAAATTACCTTCCTCTACTCATCTCCTCAAAAAAACGCATAAATCACGCCTGACTGGGAACAGGGCTTGTAATGCCTTACAAGACTTGTAATGCCTTACAGGGCTTGTAATGCCTTACAGGGCTTGTAATGCCCACTAAAGATGACAGAGTTTGTTCTTGGCCTACTGCTGAACTGCCCAAAGTTGACAGAAGTTGCATTAGCTCAGTGTTTGATTATACATGTCTGAATGCTGTGTGGGATTGTAAATGTTTGACTCTCAGGGAGCAATTCAGTCTTACAGGGCTTGTAATGCCTTACAGGGTATGTAATGCCTTACAGGGCTTGTAATGCCTTACAGGATATGTAATGCCTTACAGGGTATGTAATGCCTTACAGGGGATGTAATGCCTTACAGGGCTTGTAATGCCTTACAGGGTATGTAATGCCTTACAGGGTATGTAATGCATTACAGGGTTTGTAATGCCTTACAGGGTATGTAATGCCTTACAGGGTATGTAGTGCATTACAGGGTTTGTAATGCCTTACAGGGTATGTAATGCCTTACAGGGTATGTAGTGCATTACAGGGTTTGTAATGCCCCTGCAGGCTTTCTCAACCAGTCACAGTGTTTAGGATGTGAGAGTTGGGATGTGAGCCTGATAAAGGAGCTCATTTTGACACGTGGCATGGCCACACCCCCTGATATGCTTGGCCACACCCCCTGAGGTGTTTGTGCTGTGATGTAGCCAGGCATAAGTGGACCTTAATCTGTATGGGTGAATAGAAGCATAGAGAAGCAGTTAGTGCAGATTAACTAAGACCTCCTAAACACTGTGGGTGAGGGTCCTGGGTAGTGAGGCTGCTTAATCTATTGGGCTCTGATTGTGTGGGTTCAGTTCTAAATGGGGATGGAGGGTTTTTCACGTCTTTTCCCAGAGGGATCAGTGGAGCAAATGCACCTGCTTCTACTCCTTAGACACAGATCCAGAATCAGTTTACGTGGAGGTTTTAGAGGTTTTATGACACAGATTAGAGATGGATTATGGGGCTATTAGGCTCATGGACATGAGATTTTATGTAGTTTTCCCCTCATCTCCCTCATAATGAATGCTCCTCCACATGTACACACACACACACACACACAACACACACACACACACACACACACACACACACACACACGCAGTGATGTTATAACGGCAGAGTAATAGTATGCCACAAAATATCCATGTAGGAAAGTTATTATTTTGGAATAGCACTACAGTCACATACAGGCCATGTCCAAGAAGTGGAGTATTCAGACACTGATTGCTGAGTCGGTGCACTGGTCCCACTGGTCAGCTCCATGATCTGTCCAGTGTCAGCTTTTAATTTAATTTGACCAGCGTTTTCGACTGAATTGCGGCACACATTCAGAACGTCAGGCTCTTTTTAATGCTGTTCACCTGCAATGCTGAAGATGACTCAGGTGTTTGGGATTTCTACCAAGAGAAGACGAACCTCTGAACTCCAGACATACTGGAAGCCTCTGGTGTGGTCACATCTCCTTCGTGGTTTCTCCCACGCAGGACCCAAGCCCCCCCCGAACACGGGAGCGTTGACGGTATCTGGTTCTCCTGCAGTTCTTCAACGCTGCGTTTATAGATTACTCATTGAATATTTTTTTGAGATGATGCTGGCAGGATACGTCTGCTCGGACCACCCCAGATGAAAATGCCACCTCGCTTAGTTTAAAGGGATTTGCAAATCGGCCATCACGGCCAGACCGTGTGCCATCTTCAGCGCTCGGCGGGTTGGCATCACGCAGTTCTTGGCTCCAGCTGTGTCCTAGCCTCAGGCAAGACTGGACTGCGTTTTGCAGCGCTTAAAACCGGGCTTGAAAATGTTCTCCCCACCACTGGCCTCGCTCAAAGGAGTCTGTGTGCACTCTGGACTGCTAATACATGGCTTTGAGGAAATGTCCCGAGCGTGTCCCTAGTATGTCCCGGGCGTGTCCTGAGCGTGCTTGGACTGAAACAGCTATCTGCACTGGTGGAAGGTGATGGGGAGAGAACGATACAGAGAGAAACAGAAAGAGACAGACAGACAGAGGGAGAGAGAGAGAGAGAGAGAGAGGGAGAGAGAGGCAGGGAAACAGAGGCTGACATCTGGCAGTATGTCAGATGTCTGCGGAGCCTCTTCTCCATCTCCATCCTCTCCATCTCCACTGTGCGGTGAGATCACCCAGCATTCTGAGAGCCCTACTCTGCACCTTTTACTCTCTCTGTCTTTGGATCATGGTTGGCAATTCTCAGCCTGCCCCAGAGCGATCTGACAGCAGCGCTGTCGTTACTGCAGCTAGCAGGGAACATTGCCAGAGTATTGCTTAACATTATGTAATGGTCTCACAAAGTTAGGAGAAAATGTTTGGAACATAATGTCCTTAAAACATGTCCCCTAAAATGTAATATCTCCGAAAACGTGTTCAAATTTTCTATGCATAAAAGTTTCTTAATTGTTACAGTTAACAATCCAGTTTGCATTGATCTTTGTATGTTATTTTTAATTAAATTACTTAATATATTTAATATATTTTGTATATTAAATTGGTCATTGTGATCATTCCCTGAACTAAAATGTCCTGAAAGCAGGAACGAAAGGGAAAAAATGCAGTAAGAGTTCTAAGAATGTTAGGAGAAGACTGCTGAGACACGGATTGGCTAGCTGAGACTGTTGGGGCTCCTGATTGGTCGTTCAGCCCTGCACCAGGAAGCTCAACTCTGTGGTGGTGGGGGTTTGTCCTTAAGCATCCTGCTCTCCCTCTTCCCTTCTCCCTCTGTCTCTTTCTGTCTCTCTTTCTCTTTCTGTCTCTCTTTTCCTTTGCTCTTGTGTTTTATCCCTCTATTTCTCCAGCTCTCCGTAAGTAGGTCTGCTTCCTCCTCCCTCTTGGACTGCTTTATGGGTGGATCCAGAACACCCCTCCGTGTTTCCCTCTGTGGTACTTACCACCATGTTCCAAGTGTCCATGCTAAGCTGGCCTGTCCATCCTCCCTAGCTCACTTCCCTCCTCAGTGGCCCACTAGGCTGCAAGTAAACAAGGGGTCCTGTGCTTCCTGTGCTCAGCAGCTCATGGCTGTATCGTGGAGGATGGATGGTATGAGAAGATCAAAGTTGAAGGTTCAAAGATTCAAAGGTCTTCACTCAGTCCCTCTGGGTTTCTGTGCTCTCTTTTTCTCTGGCCTGTGCACTACAGTCGAGTCCAGGGGGGTGGATTCAGTTGAAGCACAGCAGGGAGGTGTGTCCCCCGCATGTGGGACTCAGACACCACTCTAAGATGCGCCGTGTGTTGTCGGTTGTCCACAAGGACGCAGAAGAGCCGCCGTCCCACAGGGAGACCGCAGCGATGAAGCAGACAGGACACACAGAGACGAGCCTTCATTCACCAGCAATTATCTGTGCCGCTTTTGTTACTGATTAGCAGAGTGTGTTATCCACACAGTCCATGGACATAACACACACATACACACACAATTCCACACTCACTTCACACTTGCTGTGTAGACAGAGAATATTCAAAGCCCTTGAGTTTGTGGTTTAAAGATAATAGCCCATACAATGCCTCCGGGTATCTTTTTCCAACATGCTGTATGTCTGGGTCTCTCTCTCTCTTTCTCTCTCTCTGTCCCTCTCGCTCTCTATCTCTGTAGCTATTTAAATTAAAGGTCCCTCTGTGATCTGTCCTTTTCCTGTCTGTCTGAGTTTCTGTTTGAGTGGATCTGTGTTTCTTCCTCTTGTATCTCCTGTGCTTTGTTCCGAGCAGTACTCTCGTAGCATATTAACCATCCTCCATACACAATCATAAAACCATGCTAAAATGTTCTTCTCATCCCAGCATCTCTCTTTAGCCCATGGGAAAGCCCCCCTCTGATCATTTCATCCCCCTTTGTCCTCCCCTCTTGTATGTGTGTCTAGTACGTCTGAACTGAGCTGAGTCCTGTTTATCTGAGCTGAGTCCGCCAACTCTCAATCCTTCTCATTCTTCTGACAATGCAACAGATGGGTTCGCATTAGCCCAACACTCAAAGCCTGTAATTACAACAGCTGGAGTTCACATGCACACACACACACACACACACACACACACACACACACACACACACACACACACACACACACACACACACACACACACACACACACATACTGCAAACAAAGGAGACAGGATCTGGAGGGTGCTCTCTGATCCATGTAGAATGTCTGTAGGCTACTATAAAACTCTAAAAAAAAAAAAAACAACTCTCCTGTTCTCCCATCTCTTCTCATCTCGTCTCGTCTCGTCTCGTCTCGTCTCACGTAGGCTGAAGCTGAATTGGGTTGTGTGGTGGTCACTGACCTGTAACTGCTGCTGTTTCTGACAGTAATGCTGGAATAATGGTCCCACGCCTCTATCACTGTGGTAGTGGACACCCTGAGTTCTGGGTGAGTTCGTGCAGTAATCAAGGCAGTGGCTTTAGGCACTTAGGAACTGTTTTACCACTCAAGGGCACAATCTACAAAGCCCATTTACACACAACTCCTCCTGGGTCAGGGAGTCTGATACACTGGTAGACATACTGGGCACATGAGTGGTGATATACTGGGAACAGGGACTGTGGGTCAAAGCATGGAGGGCATAGGCATGACTGGCACAAGCAAAGTAGAAACAGGTACGGGGACACACTTACGGTCACACAGGTATAGTAACACAGGTATAGTAACACAGGTATGGTCACACAGGTACAGTGGCACAGTTATAGTCACACAGGTATAGTAACACAGGCATGGTCACACAGGTACAGTGGCACAGTTATAGTCACACAGGTATAGTAACACAGGCATGATCACACAGGTACAGTGGCACAGTTATAGTCACACAGGTATAGTAACACAAGCATTGTCACACAGGTACAGTGGCACAGTTATAGTCACACAGGTATAGTAACACAGGCATGATCACACAGGTACAGTGACACACTTACGGTCACACAGGTATAGTAACACAGGCATGGTCACACAGGTACAGTGGCACATATAGGGTTACATAGGTATAGTAACACAGGCATGGTCACACAGGTATAGTAACACAGGCATGGTCACACAGGTACAGTGGCACACTTAGGGTTACACAGGTATAGTAACACAGGCATGGTCACACAGGTACAGTGGCACAGTCATGGTCACACAGGTTACAGTCACTGTGACACAGGTATGATGACACAGGTATGGTGACACATGCATGCTGACACAGGTATAGTGATACAGGCATAGTTACACAGGTATGGTGACACAGGTATAGTGATACAGGCATAGTTACACAGGTATGGTGACAGGTATAGTGATACAGGCATAGTTACACAGGTATGGTGACACAGGCATAGTTACACAGGTATGGTGACACAGGTATAGTGATACAGGCATAGTTACACAGGTATGGTGACACAGGCATAGTTACACAGGTATGGTGACACAGTTATAGTGATACAGGCATAGTTACACAGGTATGGTGACACAGGTATAGTGATACAGGCATAGTTACACAGGTATGGTGACAGGTATAGTGATACAGGCATAGTTACACAGGTATGGTGACACAGGCATAGTTACACAGGTATGGTGACACAGGTATAGTGATACAGGCATAGTTACACAGGTATGGTGACACAGGCATAGTTACACAGGTATGGTGACAGGTATAGTGATACAGGCATAGTTACACAGGTATGGTGACAGGTATAGTGATACAGGCATAGTTACACAGGTATGGTGACACAGGCATAGTTACACAGGTATGGTGACACAGGTATAGTGATACAGGCATAGTTACACAGGTATGGTGACACAGGCATAGTTACACAGGTATAGTGATACAGGCATAGTTACACAGGTATGGTGACACAGGCATAGTTACACAGGTATGGTGACACAGGTATAGTGATACAGGCATAGTTACACAGGTATGGTAACACAGGTATAGTGATACAGGCATAGTTACACAGGTATGGTGATACAGGTATAGTGATACAGGCATAGGTACACAGGTATGGTGACAGGTATAGTGATACAGGCATAGTTACACAGGTATGGTGGCACAGGCATAGTTACACAGGTATGGTGACACAGGTATAGTGATACAGGCATAGTTACACAGGTATGGTGATACAGGTATAGTGATACAGGCATAGTTACACAGGTATAGTGATACAGGCATAGTTACACAGGTATGGTGACACAGGTATGGTGAGGTGTCTCCTGTGCTGCCTTCATTCACTTATCTGCCACCCTGGCAAAGGGTAATTTATTCATCATTCTTCACATGAGTCGAACATACACACACACACACACACACACACACACACACACACACACACACACACACACACACACACACACACACACACACACACACACATACATGTACACACTCAAACTGACACTACTCAGGGGCAATATGTTTCAGTGCATGTGTTGTCATGTCACCTGGTAGACTGGTGATGGAACTGCATCACCATGCAACTGGACACCTGTGTGGGGAACAGCCAGAACGATGGTTGAGCCGGACGGCCGTGAGTCGTCAGGAAGAGACGGTTGTAGCACACCAGCCTAACGTGGCTCCCTCTGATTGGCCTGAAGGCATAACTCAGCAGAGCTGGCCATGACACAGACCGCTCCATCAACACTGCGCTCACGCCACCGAGACGTTTACTACATTCTCCATCTTCTATTACTAACGTGTGTGTATGGGAGGAGTGGGTCTGTGTGTGTGTGTGTGTGTGTGTGTGTGTGTGTGTGTGTGTGTGTGTGTGTGTGTGTGTGTGTGTGTGTGTGTGTGTGTGTGTGTGAGAGTAATGGAAACTGTGAGGTGCATCTTCACTGAGTTATAAGGTTGTTAAACACTCCCTGGAGGACAGTTTGTGGTATCAATCCTCACTCCCTGGTGATTAATAACGACTGGTTTCCAGTTAACAAGCTCTGACTGACACCCACTCTGAGGCACTAGTAGCAAATTGAAGCCTGCAGGGTGTCTGAAGGTGTAATTCACACAGCCCTGAATGCACCTAGATCACTGGGTTCCTGTGGGCTTTCCGTCTTGCCTGTCCGAATCCAAGACACACATGCTATTGTGACTACTGTAAGCTCTTTATTAATGAAGATCATGAAGAATTTGAATTTCTGTCCTGCTTTGAAATAAAGGCTGTGTGTGGGTTAGATGCTGTGTCAGGATGTTCACACAAAGTTTTAATTGTCTGAAGCAGTTCCAGATGTTAGGAGTCTGTAGGTGATCTGTAACACACCCCCTCTCTGTCATTTCCTATGAGGTACCATCAGCTCTGTCACGTTAATGCAATCTCTCTCACTCCCCTCTCTCTCCCCCCCCCTCTCTCATTCCCTCTCTCTCTCTCCCTCTCCCCCTCTCTCATTCTCTCTCTCTCTCCCACTCCATCTTTCTCTCTCTCTCTCTCTCTCTCTCTCCCTCTCTCTCTCATTCCCTCTCTCTCTCACTCCCTCTCTCTCTCTCACTCCTGCTCTCTCTCTCCCTCTCCCCCTCTCTCATTCTCTCTCTCTCCCACTCCATCTTTCTCCCTCTCCCCCTCTCTCATTCTCTCTCTCTCTCTCTCTCTCTCTCTCCCACTCCATCTTTCTCTCTCTCTCTCACTC
>NW_027506877.1:913140-918140 GCF_052324685.1 Brachyhypopomus gauderio | reverse complement strand
GGCGACTGAGTATACGCAATAGCTGTAGCTACTAGAGGCGACTGAGTATACGCAATAGCTGTAGCTACTAGAGGCGACTGAGTATACGCAATAGCTGTAGCTACTAGAGGCGACTGAGTATACGCAATAGCTGTAGCTACTAGAGGCGACTGAGTATACGCAGTAGCTGTAGCTACTAGAGGCGACTGAGTATACGCAGTAGCTGTAGCTACTAGAGGCGACTGAGTATACGCAATAGCTGTAGCTACTAGAGGCGACTGAGTATACGCAATAGCTGTAGCTACTAGAGGCGACTGAGTATACGCAGTAGCTGTAGCTACTAGAGGCGACTGAGTATACGCAGTAGCTGTAGCTACTAGAGGCGACTGAGTATACGCAGTAGCTGTAGCTACTAGAGGCGACTGAGTATACGCAGTAGCTGTAGCTACTAGAGGCGACTGAGTATACGCAGTAGCTGTAGCTACTAGAGGCGACTGAGTATACGCAGTAGCTGTAGCTACTAGAGGCGACTGAGTATACGCAATAGCTGTAGCTACTAGAGGCGAGTGAGTATACGCAATAGCTGTAGCTACTAGAGGCGAGTGAGTATACGCAATAGCTGTAGCTACTAGAGGCGAGTGAGTATACGCAATAGCTGTAGCTACTAGAGGCGACTGAGTATACGCAATAGCTGTAGCTACTAGAGGCGACTGAGTATACGCAATAGCTGTAGCTACTAGAGGCGACTGAGTATACGCAATAGCTGTAGCTACTAGAGGCGACTGAGTATACGCAATAGCTGTAGCTACTAGAGGCGACTGAGTATACGCAGTAGCTGTAGCTACTAGAGGCGACTGAGTATACGCAGTAGCTGTAGCTACTAGAGGCGACTGAGTATACGCAGTAGCTGTAGCTACTAGAGGCGACTGAGTATACGCAGTAGCTGTAGCTACTAGAGGCGACTGAGTATACGCAGTAGCTGTAGCTACTAGAGGCGACTGAGTATACGCAGTAGCTGTAGCTACTAGAGGCGACTGAGTATACGCAATAGCTGTAGCTACTAGAGGCGACTGAGTATACGCAATAGCTGTAGCTACTAGAGGCGACTGAGTATACGCAGTAGCTGTAGCTACTAGAGGCGACTGAGTATACGCAGTAGCTGTAGCTACTAGAGGCGACTGAGTATACGCAGTAGCTGTAGCTACTAGAGGCGACTGAGTATACGCAATAGCTGTAGCTACTAGAGGCGACTGAGTATACGCAATAGCTGTAGCTACTAGAGGCGACTGAGTATACGCAGTAGCTGTAGCTACTAGAGGCGACTGAGTATACGCAGTAGCTGTAGCTACTAGAGGCGACTGAGTATACGCAGTAGCTGTAGCTACTAGAGGCGACTGAGTATACGCAGTAGCTGTAGCTACTAGAGGCGACTGAGTATACGCAATAGCTGTAGCTACTAGAGGCGACTGAGTATACGCAGTAGCTGTAGCTACTAGAGGCGACTGAGTATACGCAGTAGCTGTAGCTACTAGAGGCGACTGAGTATACGCAGTAGCTGTAGCTACTAGAGGCGACTGAGTATACGCAGTAGCTGTAGCTACTAGAGGCGACTGAGTATACGCAGTAGCTGTAGCTACTAGAGGCGACTGAGTATACGCAATAGCTGTAGCTACTAGAGGCGACTAGCTACAGATTGAAGTGATTTTCCTCCTGCTGTCATGAGAGGGTCGTTTGGAGAATCCAGCTCTTAGAGTCATTACTCCAAAACTAAAACAATAAACCAGACAGTCAACCTGCCATTGTAAACATGACTATTAATCAACAAACAAATGGCAGAAATCAAATGGCAGATGCTGAAATGATGAAGCCCTCTGGATGAATGGTAAAATCGCCATGACTGAACAACCACAGTCACCTTTATAGCTGAAAACACACAGTCATCAACATTTGTTTACGGTTCCAAATAAACTTGAATGTGTCAAATATGAGTGCTTTAACTTAGAAGTACTTGCTATTAAAAGTGTAGTATAAATCTAAAGTGTGATAGTGCTTGGAATGAGGCAATATATGAATCAGAGTCAGAATCGGTAACTTTATTCACCAAGTGCCAAACAACATGAAACATCTCCTGGTGCGTGTGTCCAGAATAAGAACATTTGACGTATTACTGGCTGTGGTTTTGTATTCCCTTCATGTGTTTCCATGTCTACAAATTCACGTGATGCTGTGAAAAAACATGTGCATATGCGTATGTCTATGGATCTGACTCCCTCCCCTGTTTGTCAGTATCAGTTTGTGTGCAAAACACAAGCAACACTGACAGTTTCTCTCTGTCCCTTTAAGCCAACATCAGGAGGCTTTCATTTTTAACACTCTACACTACTGCACTCCACAGTGACAGAGAGAGAGAGAGAGAGAGAGAGAGAGAGAGAGAAAGAGAGAGAGAGGGGGGGAGAGAGAGACAGACAGAGGAGAGAGAGAGATAGAGAGAGAGAGGGAGAGAGAGATAGAGAGAGAGGGAGAGAGGGAGAGAGAGACAGACAGAGAGAGGGAGAGAGAGAGAGGGGAGAGAGAGGTAGAGATAGAGAGAGGGAGAGAGAGACAGACAGAGAGAGGGAGAGAGAGAGAGGGGAGAGAGAGGTAGAGATAGAGAGAGGGAGAGAGAGAGAC
Source organism: Brachyhypopomus gauderio (assembly GCF_052324685.1). Taxonomy (NCBI): domain Eukaryota; kingdom Metazoa; phylum Chordata; class Actinopteri; order Gymnotiformes; family Hypopomidae; genus Brachyhypopomus; species Brachyhypopomus gauderio. The sequence goes on along the minus strand of NW_027506877.1, from coordinate 915,491 downwards.
AGAGGAGAAAGGAGAGAGAGAGACAGAGGGAGAGAGATAAAGTGGGGGAAGGGAAGGAGGAGTTCGGAGTGCAGAATGTGAAGGCTGGAGTCAGGACAAGAAGAGAATGAGGGATTGTGAGCAATTTAGAAAAGAGGAGGGATGTTAGTGACAGAGAGGGAGGAGAAAGGTGGAGGAGGGGAAGATTAGAGGTGTGGCTAAGACAGAGGGAGGTACAGAGTGAGAAGAGGTGTGGCTAAGAGAGAGGGAGGTACAGAGAGAGAAGAGGTGTGGCTAAGAGAGAGGGAGGTACAGAGAGAGAAGGGGTGTGGCTAAGAGAGAGGGAGGTACAGAGAGAGAAGAGGTGTGGCTAAGAGAGAGGGAGGTACAGAGAGAGAAGAGGTGTGGCTAAGAGAGAGGGAGGTACAGAGAGAGAAGAGGTGTGGCTAAGAGAGAGGGAGGTACAGAGAGAGAAGAGGTGTGGCTAAGAGAGAGGGAGGTACAGAGAGAGAAGCATGTTTTTAGTGTTGGTGCGATAACACCGGAAAGAAGGAGGCAGAGAGGGAGTCACACTCTCACACACTCTTTCAGTCACTTACACACACATGCACACACACACACGCACACATAAACATCCTCTCTCAAACGTACAGACGTATACTGTTAACTGCAGGCAACCTTACACACTGCTGTTAACCTCACACACATGCAGACATGCAAATGCCAAAAGAGAAGCAGGGTTAGAGACCAGTACTAAACAGGAGTCAAGAGGAACCCGACGAGAAGACTGGAGAAGCCGGACCCAGAACCGGACCGCCTGTCCCACAAGGGCTCGCCGCCCGCCTTTGGACCTGCGAACCAGAGCCAACGTCCGGGGTTGACTGACACACGCAGCGGCGCTCCCCTGATCTCCAGCGTTCTCCACAGGGATGAAGGAATACCTGCACCACCCCCGCTCCTCCACTCCCTCTCCTCCATCCCTCATTCATTAATCTCTCTCCTCCATCCCTCATTCATTCTCTCCTCTCTGCCTCTTTCGCGTGTCGGTGTGGGTGAAGGACACCGCACTACTGTCGGCTCCCCCGGTGATCACCGCACACTTCACTGATCCGCTTCCCCTCTCCTCCTCCTCCTCCTCCTCCTCCTCTCTCTCTCTCTCTCTCTCTCTCTCTCACTCGTGAATGTCACCTCTGCGTAAGGGAGCCTGTGGAATTTACAAACCTTCTCCCAGGGGTTGGAGATGGAGGGAATGCTGATGAGGCTGAAAGAGGAGGGCATCTGCCCTCCGCCCGGCCGCCCCCGCCGCCCCTGCCCTGCCCGCGCTGCCCCTCACCTCCTGCCCGCCCTGCTGGACGTCTGCGTCTTGGCTGACCAGACCAGGGTTTGATTTATTTCTTTTTTTTTCCTACATATGCTTTTTTAAAATCTATTTGTGTATTTAACCGTAACAGAAGGAGACAAAAGTAGATGTCAAGTGAAGAGAGAGTTTCCACTGTGGTGTGTGTGTGTTTTAAACGTTTTTGTCCCGTCTGGAGCTCCACTCTCCAGAGAATCTTGGACGCTGTCGTTTTGCTTTTTGATTTTGCCTCCTTCCCAGTTTTTGTTTTGATGTGTAAAGTTGACTGAGAGTGTCGCATGAGGAGCAGGGGTGTGTCCGGGCTTAGGGGGGGCTGTGGAGCAGAGCCCCAGAGAGAGAGAGTCCCAGGGGGGCGTGCAGGACCAGCGTATCACTCCCAGATGCCCGGCTGTACCGTGACTCGACTAATCCCCCACCAGCACCCCAGCAGCCTGGCCACGCCACAGATGAAACACAACACCAGCAACTGAAGCAACCGCTTCAACAGACTGGGGGTCACACACACACACACACACTGCCGTCTGGGAAACCCTGACCTAAAGCCTTCATTTAAAGACTTGGGTGGGTGTGTTTTTCTCTTTTTTTTCTCTGGGGTTTTCTTTTTTTTTTTTTTGATACGAAGAAAACTTTCCTGGGACGTTTCCTCGTGTGAACTCCGCCCCCTTGACTTTCAAACCCAGCCCCCTTTTCTCTCTCTCTCTCTCTCTCTGGTCCCGCCTCCTGGTGTGGTGGGCAGAGCGCGACAGCCCTCTCCCTCTCCTACAGCCAGCGCTGTCCCCCAGTGTGCCGCTGTCCCCCGGGCCATCGCCAGGGCCGGCGGCCTGCCCACGGCTCCCCCCACGCCCCTCGCAGGTGAGCCGGCCGCGGCAAGATGGCCGCCCTCGCCAGCTCTCTGATCCGTCAGCGCAGGGAGGTGAAGGACCCCCAGGCCAACCGCCAGGTCTCCAGCAAGCGCAAACCGTGTCCCAAGAGCAACAAGTCCCTGTGCCAGAAGCAGATCCTCATCCTCATCTCC
>NW_027506877.1:895640-910640 GCF_052324685.1 Brachyhypopomus gauderio | reverse complement strand
CACACAAGAAGAGTGATGATATTTCTGTGACTTCTGCGATTTAAAAATACAGTGGAACCCTTGAGTCACTGTTGCATAATGCAGGCAGAAGAAGAGAGGACACGCTGGAACAGTTACAGTGTAACCTGTACACCACAAAACAGTTACAGTGTAACCTGTACACCACAAAACAGTTACAGTGTAACCTGTACACCACACTCAACACTGTTTGCTTGTATGTTTTGGCAGGGGGATTATTTTTGACGGTATCTAGTAGCCAGAACACACTCTCTCTCTCTCTCTCTGTCTCTCTCTCTCTCTCTCTCTGTCTCTCTGTATGCATCACCTCTAATTTCTGGTTCTCATTTTAACATCAGTACACACTCTACAGCCAAACTAAATCCTCACTGGCAGAATGAGGATGCTGAGTTGCTGAGTGTTTAATGCGTTTGGTGGGGAGTAATGAGAGAGGATTTTAACTTACTGGTACTATCATTCTGAGTGGTAAGTGATAAACCCTGTTAGCAAAGTTTTAGATTGATTTGTGTAGAAATTCACTGTCTTTTTCTCTTTTACATGCAACCCCCCCCCTCACACACACACACACACACACACACACACACACACACACACACACCTAGCATGCCATATTGTCCATTCTGAGTGTGGTGACCTGGTGCAGAGGTTCCAAATCAGTATCACATTTTGTATGGGCTTATTTCCAAACCCCTACTGGATGACACACACGTAAACACACACACACACCTGTTAGGGCACTAATCCTGGTCCCTAGGTGCATGTACCTCTCATACATGCCTCTGCGAACTGGCAGAGTTGAGTTTAAAATGATTGAAAAGCACATAGCTGCATAGACTAAGCTGCCAAAAGAACTGTGCACTGTGACTTTGAAGCTTTTTAAAAAGTGCATTTACAGTAATATTCACCTACATATTAGTGTGTGTGTGTGTGTGTGTGTGTGTGTGTGTGTGTGTGTGTGTGTGAGTGTGTGTGAATCATTGTGAGCTCAACTCTAAGGTCTTTCCCTTTTAGCTGTGACCTCACTTCAGTAGTGTACATCTCATCAAGGTGAAAACAAAATACTAACTAAAAATGTGTACAAATGACAATGAACTAGACAGTGGGACCTGTATGAATGAACCAGACAGACTTCTGTGGGACCTGTATGAATGAACCAGACAAACGTCTGTGGGACCTGTATGAATGAACCAGACAGACTTCTGTGGGACCTGTATGAATGAACCAGACAGACGTCTATGGGACCTGTATGAATGAACCAGACAGACGTCTGGAACCTGTATGAATGAACCAGACAGACTTCTGTGGGACCTGTATGAATGAACCAGACAAACGTCTGTGGGACCTGTATGAATGAACCAGACAGACGTCAGGAACCTGTATGAATGAACCAGACAGACGTCTGTGGGACCTGTATGAATGAACCAGACAAACGTCTGTGGGACCTGTATGAATGAACCAGACAGACTTCTGTGGGACCTGTCCGAATGAGCCAGACAGACGTCTGTGGGACCTGTGTGAATGAACCAGACAAACGTCTGTGGGACCTGTATGAATGAACCAGACAGATGTCTGTGGGACCTGTATGAATGAACCAGACAGACGTCTGTGGGACCTGTATGAATGTTTTGTTTTGTTTTGTTTTGATTTTTTATTCATCAGAGACAATGCACAACAAATACATTAACCTAAAAATCCGGAGAAATGTAGTGTGCCAGGTTGTAGCAATATGCTAATTTCCACCTGTAGTCTCTGGACAGGTTGATGTTTAGACAGAATAACAGAAAAATACTGTTTAGTGGATGACAGAAACCGTTAAACATAAATACGGACATACAACATATAAAATTCATCTGTCAATTACACCATTCATAAAACTTACAAAAAATCCTCCAGTTATCACAAAACACTAATTTGTTCACATACACACACCTGTACATCATCAAACTTTCCCAGACAAACCTCTCACTCACACGTCGTAACTAATGGGTGCAAACTTGTTTGGATAAGAGCCATTTCCTTGTCAGATGTGCGAACGTTGGGAAACTTTTACATGTTATATGAACCAGACAGACGTCCGTGGGACCTGTATGAATGAACCAGACAGACCTCTATAGGACCTGTATGAATGAACCAGACAGACGTCTGTGGGACCTGTATGAAAGCACCAGACAGACGTCTGTGGGACCGTTATGAACGAACCAGATAGATGTCTGTGGGACCTGTCTGAAGGAACCAGACAGACATCTGTGGGACCTGTCTGAATAAACCAGACAGATGTCTGTGGGACATGTATGAATGCACCAGACAGACGTCTGTGGGACCGTTATGAATGAACCAGATAGACGTCTGTGGGACCTGTCTGAAGGAACCAGACAGACGTCTGTGGGACCTGTCTGAATAAACCAGACAGGTGTCTGTGGGACATGCAGAGCCGGAGTGGCTAATCGGGAGATTCGGGAGGATTCCCAATGGGCCGGCTCATGTCAATCTCTAGTTTGGGCCGATTGGGAGGGAAAATTTATTTTGGGCCCCGGATTTGGGCATGAAACTCCCGGGCTGAAAAAGTGGCCCACTCCGGCCCTGGGGACATGTATGAATGAACCAGACAGATGTCTGTGGGACCTGTCTGAATGAGCCAGACAGACGTCTATGGGGCTTGTATGAATTAGCCAGACAGTCGTCTGTGTGACCTGTATGAATGAACCAGACAGAGGTCTATGGGACCTGTATGAATGAACCAGACAGACGTCTGTGGGACCTGTATGAATGAACCAGACAGACGTCTGTGGGACCTGTATGAATGAGCCAGACAGACTTCTATGGGACCTGTATGAATGAACCAGACAGACGTCTGTGGGACCTGTATGAATGAGGCAGACAGACGTCTGTGGGATCTGTATGAATGAACCAGACAGACGTCTATGGGACCTGTATGAATGAACCAGACAGACGTCTGTGGGACCTGTATGAATGAACCAGACAGATGTCTATGGGACCTGTATGAATGAACCAGACAGATGTCTGTGGGACATGTATGAATGAACCAGACAGATGTCTGTGGGATCTGTATGAATGAGCCAGACAGACGTCTATGGGACCTGTATGAATGAACCAGACAGACGTCTGGGACCTGTATGAATAAACTAGACAGATGTCTGTGGGATATGTATGACTGAACCAGACAGACGTCTGTGGGACCTGTATGAATGAGCCAGACAGACGTCTGTGGGACCTGTATGAATGAGCCAGACAGACGTCTGTGGGACCTGTACGAATGAACCAGACAGACATCTGTGGGATCTGTATGAATGAACCAGAAAGATGCCTGGGAACTGTATGAATGAACCAGACAGACGTCTGTGGGACCTGTATGAATAAAGTTGTGAAAAGAGGCACAAATCTCACCTCTTCGTAACCTTCATATGAGTTTGAGTGTTGAAATTCACATTGTAGCGTTGGGCTTTACAATGTTGCAGTGTGTGTGCGTGTGTGTGTGTGTGTGTGTGTGTGTGTGTGTGTGTGTGTGTGTGTGTGTGTGTGTGTGTGTGAACAGGCCCTGCAGAAGTGGCAGACAGACTCCATAATTGTCAGTTGAGAAATGTCTCTTTGACTTGGGCGTTTATAGGTTGCTCTTTTACTCTGAACATTTTACTGCCTTATTTGATTGACTGTGTGCACTCAACTTGATTTAACTGCAACTAAAACTGTAAAGAACAAATTTGTCTCTTGGCCAGAAACCATGGAAAAATACAGTAAAGGCTGACCAAATCATCAGGTTATGCAGGGCTGTTTCTCATTAACATTGGCACATAACAAACATAACAGGATGTAGATTGAGGAGAAAACTGCATCCAAAATGCACTTCAGCACAAATACAGACATTTATAAATAATTATTTACATCTCAAGTACAAGATGTCTGTAGAGTTGTAAGGTAATGTCTCCTCGCCACTAGGGGCAGTGAACAAGATGAGCATGTTGGTGGATGGCAGATGAAGAAAAGCCGATTTGTTACCATTGTTATTGCTGTGTCTTTTTGACATGTCTAAGTGGCATCAGAGGTTTACTGAATATCCAGCAATATTGATCCACTAGTCTTGACAAACGTCCCTATGAAAACAATGTTGCATGTATTGTTTCACTGGGGTATCAGAGAAGTCAAAGAAAGTGCAGACTTCCACTCTGTTGAACCCAGCAGAGCCGCAGGCTGCTGAAAAGTCTGAGACATTCTCAGAAGAGGAACAGTAGAAGGAGGAACTCTTGAATTTTCTCTCGAATTTTCTGGGCTATGTTTACCCATGAAAAAAATGCCATTATGAACAGGCACATGGTCCTGACTAGCAACTAAAACAGGATATGCTAGTTCAGGTTAACATCCCCAATCTATCTAAAAAAAAGAAAGTTATGGCATTCTCCAGAGTGACGTTGTAAGGGTCCCCATTGTTTGTCGTGTTGACAATGACAACCCATAAACACCCTCGAGTCCTGCTGTAAACCTGATTCACAAACACTCGGACAAACCGGAAGGAAATGAAGAGGAAATAGACGCTTGTGCCCTACAAAATATATGTTGTGTTGACAGCAGTGGGCACCAGCCTCCTGATAGGAGCAAGTGTTTTACATTTAACAAGCACTGCGACACATGTAGCAAAGTGAATCATTTTCCCAGATACCGTAGGCCTACTCAAGGATTCAGTCCTGGAGAGTCCACCAGTGGCTATAAATCAACCGTCAGCCAACTTTTAGGCCAGCAAGGGGAGAGAGTAAACGAACTGGGAATGTAATCAGACTGCTGACAGATCTCAGATGACAGTGGGTGAGATGTTTTAGCACTCTGAGACTCAACAATGACCAAGGGCATCGACACTGGTGCCAAATGTGATGCCACACATAAACTGATGTTGCACAACACTGATAACACCATACCTACGAACACTACAGTCAATGTCAATTTAGTGACTTATGGAGAATAAACAACTAACACAGAGGGCATGGCAATTCTGAAACGTCTTCAAGGCCATTGTAAACTTGATGTGGTTGATTGAGAGGTGAAACCTTTGCTTGGCCTAAAGGACAGCATTGCTACGGGTCTCGCACACCTAGGACGCGATGTCCACCTGCAGCAACACTAAGCACACATGAGTACCGTGATGTCTTCGAACGTAACATCATAGGCAATGCTGCTGGTATGTTATAGAACACATATATGCTCTTAGAAAAAGATCATGAAAATTATCCATGAAGCAGGAAGTAAAGGCAGAATTTGATTGGACAATTGAACTAAGAAGCTAGGATGATTGAGGCAGACTCAGAATGGGCATCTGCTATGGTTGATGCTTACAAAAAAGATGGGTCTATCAACATTTGCATAGACAATTTCTGCTCAAACAGGGTGCCTACTTAGACAAAATTACCCTTTGAAGAACATTAAACAATTTCATAAATCCCTTACTGTCTTTGATGCTAAGTGTGGATTCAACATGAAACTATACCCAATCTGTTTTACCTTCCCATATGAATGCCATAGTTTTTTTGCAAATGCTCTATAGCATCTCTACAGTTTGTAAAGTTTTTCAAAGATCAATGGAGCAGTTGTTTGTCAGGCAACCGTAAGAGGTTGGGGGGGGGGGGGGGGGGGGGGGGGGACGACATCATTCTTGTCTGGGGGTCACACACAACAGGAACATGATGAAGGACTGAAGTATGTGCTCAACAGAATTCCAGCGATCAATATGAAACGTAACCTCGAGCGGTGCCAGTCCAGAGTCAGTTTAGATCCATACGTTGGGGAACCCCTGACCTCCGAATGTGTCCAGCCAGGACAAGAAGGCCCTACAGCAAATTCCTGGCATGACAAACTATTTATCAAAATGTATTCCTCTGTGTAGTGGAGTCAGTGGCCCTCTGAGGGAACTCTTCCACCAGAATGTGGGACAGAGCCGACATGACACACACAATATGGCGTTTGATGAACTAAAAATGGCTTTCGTGCACCCCCGTGTACTTCAGTGCTGTCATGTGACCAAACCAGCAGTTCTCTCAGCGGAAGCATCACAGCCTGGCCTGGGTCCTGTGTGTCCTTCACAGTCAAACTAATGTTCTTGCATCATGTGCTCTCACACACACATTAGATAATGTTGGCGCTGGTATTTGTGACCTGTACGTTTCATGATTTTATCTAGGACCATGGTGCCTGCTCACCAGTACTTGATCACTATAACGTTTGCACGTTGCACCAGCATGTCTCCAAGGAATGACGCTGAAGCTCCATGGATCCATGTGATCTTCAGAAGAGGTGAAAAAGTCCTGCTGATAGGGTACAACTCTCTACACCTGATAACCCTGTTGCAGAAGACCTATTAGAGTTTATAACAGTCCATAATGCACAGGAGGAAAGTACTGGCCCTGTAGACATATAGAGAGATCTGTTTTTCACTAGCATCTCAGACCATCAGCATGAGATCCTAGACCTCTTCTAGTCATGAGATCCTAGACTTCCTTCGATCATGAGATCCCAGACCTCTACTTGTCATGAGATCCTAGACTTCCCCTCATCATGAGATCCCAGACCTCTTCTGGTCATGAAAACCCAGACCTTTGCCGATTATGAGATCCCAGACCTCCCCTGGTCATGAGATCCCAGACCCCCCATGGTCATGAGATCCCAGACCCCTCATGGTCATGAGATGCCAGACCTCCCCTGGTCATGAGGTGCTGCAGACATATTTGAATGGCATTGCAAAATGTTCTTGTTGACTCTTTTCCAGGTTGGTTTGAACTTAACCACCTGCCTGACACAAGAAGCATTGCTATGCTTACATTGTGTTGACGGGGAAAGGCAGTCTGCCTGCTGGGAATCCTCTGAGTTTGCACACACGTGGGACTTCAAACAATTCACAGCTCTCCCCAGAATCTCCAGACATACCGTCTTGCAGATTGTGCAGAGAGATCCACGAGACACCTACTTGAGATCCACGAGACACCTACGAGACACCTACTTGAGAAGTGCAATCGTGACAAGAAGGATATTTACGCGGCTCTACTCCACATACACAAGCTCCCTGAGACAGACTCCCATCACCTGCTTGGCTAGTTCTCCAGATGAATCGTAACCTGTTTTCCTATGACCAAGGGTGTTCCTCACCCTGGTGTTCATGTTCAGGAGATGGAAAGGACTGAGAGGAAAAGGGCTCCATGCCCACCAGCTGTCTCCTTTGTTCAGGGGGCAAGTCATTAGGAATGCACTCAGCACGTAGTTTCACCAGCCTGGCAGTAGTGACTGCGTGGTCACATCACAGGGTGTCGGTTACATCAGGGACACACAGCACCTGCCCGACGCCCAAGAGCCTGGTCCTGTCAGTCCAGAAAAGGACTTGCCGTCATTCCCCCTCCCAGCTGTGCCAGGAGCCCAACTTGCTGTTGACCAACTCCAACCCTGAGAATCACGAGCAGCTGTGTGTTGCTCGTGTCACATAGTGCTAATGCGGGACTAATCTCACTATTCTGAATAACAACAACCTGATTTAGGTTTATTATCGAGCTTTGTATGTTTTATGTATTTATGTTGGCCATTGTTTCATTTACTCAGTAATTGGGTCTGTAAGTAGATATGTATTTGGTCAGTTAATATAAGATAAGTATTTTGGTATGTGCTACTGGTAAATCAGGTTTTGTTAGGTTATTAAGTTTTATTTTCTTGTAATGGCAGGACGGTGCCATTATACTGTTTGTAAGGAACCTCTCAGTTAGAATTAGCCATGCGCTAGCTAATGTATAACTGTATCACTGTATAGGCAGTTTTTCATAGCCCTGTCGCCTTAGGCCTGTTCCCTGGTGGTCAGGACCCAAATGCTGCTTTGTGACAGTGTGTGCTGTAAAGTGCCATCCAAACAACGCAGAACTGAGCCAAACTGAGGATTCCACAGTGCTGTGGAAGTTTCCTGTTGTAATGATGCCATATTTCAGGGACGTGGAGTCCCATTACGTGCCGAAGCTGACAGCAGAGGAGGCGTCCGGCCGTGTTCCGTTTACCAGACGGGGGAGCCGAGACTCACCTGCCCTACACACCGCGTCCGTGTGTCGCAGGTCCTGCCCACGGAGCCTCGTCTCAAATGGAGCTCCCGCTCGATTGATCAAGGTCATGTTGACGGGGGTTGGAAGTGATAAAGCAGGAAGAGAGCAGGACTGTGTTGCGGGATGAGGAGATGAGGACATGCTGCTGTGCTTCTGTAGGCTACAGAGATCTTCTGGTCTTGTGTAGCTACTGTAGACTTAAAAAAAAGACGTTATTGTATTATGGCATCAAATGTAAGGTGTGGACCCCATGACAATTAACATTTGTGTTCTTACCCCAACTCACAATACACCTGATCCAAGCAATTAACAACATTGAGTTCCTGCACAGAGAGCTGGGAGAGACCACAAATGTCAGCCATCTGGCATCTCTGAGAGCTGAAGTGAGAATCACTGTCATAAACGTGTATTATGTTACAATACAGCAAAAGGTGCTGTAGGGAGTGCAGTGGATCCTGGGAGATGCGTACACACATTCCCAGTGTGTGTATGAGCACATGGGGGGGGGGGGGGGGGGGTGTGTGTGAGTATGTGGGAGTACACCTCCGTGCTGCGTGGTGTGCAGGACACGTCCTGAACGCAGGGGCGTGATCAGCATGTTTCTGCGGGTGCTGGAGAGCTCTGTGGACAGGTGCACTGTGGCCCCGGCATTCACCATGATCACATGACATCACATGATCAGATGACTTTGAACTTCTCAGTATGTGTGTTTAGACCAATTAGGAGTCCCTGTTTTCACCTGAAGGTACAGCATATTAAGGACTAATATTAAGGTAGGTGTGTGTGTGTGTGTGTGTGTGTGTGTGTGTGTGTGTGTGTGTGTGTGTGTGTGTGTGTTTGGGTGATCTGTCTGATGTGCTGAGCCGCCTGGCATGTCTCCAGTGTGTGAGATTGATGGCACATTAAAGTGAAGGACGAGTCACGCACCTGTGCTCCTGTTATTCAGGGATAACACACACACACACACACACACACACACACACACACACACACACACTCACACATACACACACACACACACACACACACACACACACACATACGTGCACACACAACACATACAACAGGGGGCTGCAATTAGCAAGGTTATTCAAATACATATTGCAGCACACACACACACCACTCTCTAAAATACACACACACTACACTCTGAAATACACACACACACACACACACACACACATGCACATCCTCAGGTAAACAAACCATGAGACACACTAAGCGTAGTAGGAAACAGTCTGCTGTTCCTGCACAGACCCTTTCATCTGTACACACATAATTAAGCATCACCCTACAGTGCTGCTACACATGGGCTTTCACGCACCGCTGGGTTAGATCCCTGCTGAAGCATTCATCACGCTCTCTCTCCCTGTCTCTCTCTCTCCCTGTCTCTCTCTCTCTAACTCACTCTCTCTCTAACTCACTCTCTCAGCAGGATGGTATGAGTGGATGAGGGATGACAAGAAAGACAGATGTCGATGAGAATATGTTTTCATCCTCAAACAAGAACGTACACAAAGTGTGTGTGTATAGAAGTCGAAGGAAAAAGAGACATGCTTTGAATAACTGTAGATATCGTCTGTAGACACCGTCTAGAGACTCTGACAGTATACACTGTAGACACTATCTAGTAAATGCTGGCTGTAGACACACACTGAGTGTGTTTACATGCACTTAATAATCTGATAACTGTAGAAAATCACTTTTTGTCTGTAATCTGATCACTTGAGTATTCAGATAATGGAGAAAACTGTGTTTACATGAGTCAGGCAATAATCGCATTTGTATTTTGCAACCAGCCAATAATCTCACAGAATGATGTGACGCAAACTTCAAGTCTCCTGCCATATCTTTTTGTAAACATGGACGCAATTTACCCGCAAAACAAGGATCTTGGCATTTTTATGGTTACTAATGATTACTAATTATCATAGTTTTGTGGTGCATGTCCTGTCTCTCCAAAAGTGACTGATTGTGGGTGTTATATTTGATTACTCTAGCTGCTTCTAGATACTTCTAGATACTTCCTAATGAAACTGGAGTAAGGGTAAACATGCACTGATAAATCAGATCACTGAGCACTGTTTACATGACCACTTGAATAATCCAGATTATTAGAGAAATCCGATAATGATTGGATTAAGTGTATGCAAATGCACTCACTGTAAGCACTCACTGTGTACATTGTCTATAGATACCGAGCAGATATTGCCTGTAGATACTGTCTGTAGACACTGCTAGTAAACACTGTCTGTAGACATTAACTGTGGACAATGTCTGTAGACACTGTCGGGTTTCAGGGACATCACTGTTGTGCACCTGAATGTGACAGAGTGCCTGTAATTCTAGTATAAATAACTGCTGATCCAAATGATCAGACAGAATTGAAGGGAACTCTGCTGACTATCTCCTCTGTGCCAGTCCGGCTCTTTCCATTTTAGATCGAATTTAGGACAAATTGCAGAAGAATGAAATGTAAACAGCAAATCCTGAAGGAAGGGAAAAGACAGCAGCACTTGGTCTTTAACCAATCAGAGGGGAGACATTTTCTGTTACTGTCCTTAACCAATCAGAGGGGAGACATTTTCTGTTACTGTCATTAACCAATCAGAGGGGAGACATTTTTTGTTGCTGACTGTTCGTTATGCAAATCAAATCAGTAAATGTATGTGAAAAGTGCCGAATGCTGCTGTTAAGCACACATACACCACACACACACACACACACACACACACACACACACACACAAACACACACACATTTATTATTCTCTCTCCCACACAGCTAAGTGTTACATTATTTCTAGTCCCAGCTTGTGTTTAACCTTTAACCCAGTGTACATGTGGGTGGTGTGCAATGCTGGGTACTTTAGCTCTAAACAGCCACCAGCATGGTAGGCACTTTAGGGCAGCTCTAAACAGCCACCAGCATGGTGGGTACTTTAGGGCAGCTCTGAACAGCCACCAGCATGGTGGGTACTTTAGGGCAGCTCTGAACAGCCACCAGCATGGTGGGTACTTTAGGGCAGCTCTGAACAGCCACTGGCATCTGCTGAGAAACACAGTGGATGTCAAACTGCTGGAATTCTCGGTCTGAGTCTGAGCATGTTCAGTATTCCCACTTTGTTATATTATGTACACAATGAAATATATATTAACATACATTTAACCACTCAGTCCACCACGCATATAAGGCACAGATGTCACATGTCAGACCAGGTCTCCAAGTGTTTCAGATGGTCACACATAACTGTCACTCGCTGGTCTGCTGGTGTTTAATTCAAATACACCTGCTCAAAATGTTTATCACAGCAGTGACTTAAGTAATGCAGCCAGTGCAGACACAGACACACCCCTAGCTTGGGCTCCGCCTCCGTGTTGTCGTTCCTGTGAAGACAGGAAGACACCTGCTGTCTCCCCTTCTCTGCTCATTCAAGTCAGTGTGAGCACACGCACGCACAACAGCCATGTTTGCCACTTCCAAACAAAAAAGGATATCAGTGTTACATTTGAATCCACATCAGGAATCAAAAGGAGAAGACATGCAGGTGTAGCAGGTGTAGCAGGTGTCACGTTAGCTACATCAGCTGCTACATGTGGGGAAACCCACTGTCTGGTGTTCTCCTTTGACTCGTCTCCATAGCAATAGAAAAAAGCAAATAGTTCGGACATTTAACCCTGCGCTTTATGGTTAAGGCATGAGTCTGATAAAAATTAATTTTTCCCAATTTTCCTGTATTACATGGAAAATTATATATTTCACGGCAGTGAATTTGGTATGGCCCTATGAGTACTATAATTGCTGACATAACAGCCATTAGCCGACGCTGTAAGGTCCGCTCAGAGAGTGATTACCATAGGCTGAGTCTTCTGTTCCCTCTCTCTCTCGTTCCCTCTCCTCCTCTCTCTAATTGCATTTGGGGGCCCCCTGTGATGTCTGTGCTGACTCCAGAGTCAGCAGAAAGTGTTTTGGAGAGAAAGGGAGGGAGAGAGAGAGAGAGAGAGAGAGAGAGAAGATGTGAAGAATGAAGTCATAAGTGAAGATGGTCACAGTGCCTCATTGGGATTGGATAAGAAGATCTAATTAAACATGTCTTAATGAACCTATTAATGAATGTAACATCAGTAAAAGAAAGTGTGTGTGTGTGTGTGTATGTGTGTGTGTGTGAGAGAGAGAGAGAGAGATAGGGACCCTGTGGGTGAAAAAGTGCACCTGCTCATACCACTCAAGGTTTTATTTGGTTGGCATAAATGAATATGAGCATACTCCCCCTGGAAGAGTATGAAAAACAGACTGACAAAACTTAATGAACACTTTTCTCTAAAAGTGTTGCAGTGTAACTGACACTGACCTTTTCAAATGGATCATGAGAAGATGTTTAAGATGTTGGCTGAAGAGTTTTAGACTCACAAACTCTGAGAGATGCATCTGAAAGGTTATGGGTATATCTAACAGATCTGAGAACATTCCGGAGGGGATTCCATGAAGGAATAGTGCTTACTGATACTCCGTCATGAACATCGAGCTTTTCAAAACACAGAAAGAAAATAAAAGAACAAACTGCCTGCAGGTACACAGCGTTATATCAAAAGGCTCAGTGTGTGTGTGTGTGTGTGTGTGTGTGTGTGTGTGTGTGTGTGTGTGTGTGTGTGTGTGTGTGTGTGTGCGTGCACACGTGTGTTTGTGTGTGTGTGTGTATATGATCTAGTCCCTCATTCAGTCTTTCCTCCTCTGCTTCAATTTCCTCCTTTTGTGTTCATGTGGCTTATAATTATAGCTGTAATTAGTTCTGTCTATGCACTAATATAGTCTTACACACATAGTGGACCTCCACATAAAACGTTCCACAAATACATCATGTTTGATTGACACATGCACACACACCCACACACACCCAACTCGCACCTTCCTGGCTGTCAGCATCCTTCTTAGAGTGCTTCAGTGAAAACGAACACAGTTAATCACGTTTTTACTACGGTTAATAAAATATTCACATAGCTGCTGTAGTGTGTGAACCAGGATCTTTATGGGCAGAACGGCTGATTCTTGAGGCTGATTAGGTCCGAGTGGCATGGAGTACCTCGCCTCTGACCGTGTCCTTCTCAGCAGCTTGAAGGTCAAGTCTCTTTTGTAAACACTTTAATTTAAATGCCCCTTTTAAGTGCAGGTCATCCTGTCATTGTTCTAATGGGCCTTTAAAACCACTATTTAGCCACATAAATGTTACATGCCAGCCAAGAGGGATGAGAGTTTGAAAGGCATGGATGTGTGCCTGCAGTGTAGCACGCAGTTTCTGGAGCCCAGTGACGTTAGCAGTTAGCGGTTAGCACAGTGAGGAGTAACTGTGTGAAGCTGGATCCGGTTTGCAGTTTCCATCCCCTGGGCAGTCTGGAGCAAGGCGTCGAAAAACTTCCCACATAAAGCTCCAGCTAGATCTCACGCACTCTATCAATATTTATCAAATGTCGGACTAGCTATTTTAAGATTGCTAACTAGCTAACATTTAGTTGGCAATTATAAACTCTTTTTTCAGGCTGGGCTTAGTACTATGGATATGAAACTAATTTAATTGGTTAGTTACAACATATTGGGGGAATTTTAGTTTCACACATTAATGTAGGAATGACAGAATATCATTATAAAACTCCAGGTAAGAGTTTTCTATTTAAGTTCCCAAACTAAGTTTGCTGAGATGTATAGGCACAAAGTATACAGTTCTTTAAAAAAAGAAGAAAAAAACAGCTAAAATGCTTTAAGGAAGGAGAGAGGGGACATTTGTGTAAGGGTGAGGAGAAGTGAGTGTATTCTTATTCTGATTCCAATCCAGGCTTACTACAGTGACTCAGTGGAAATGTGACAGCACTGAATGAATTGCTATTGAACATGTGAATGAAACCGAGGACCGAAGGAAGGGTGGGAGAGAGAGGGGGGGGGGGGGGGGGGTATGTTCGCCACTAGTGCTACAGCCACCGACCACTGCAGCGGTCAGTCTTGCCATGCTCTACAGCAGATTCGTTCAACCCGAATCCAATTCCCAGTGTTGGGTATTGCAATCAGTGTTGGTTCGGAAGATTATACCGTTTCCATACCTAGCAGACGGTCTTTGCGAGCGAAACAACTTTGAAGGGCGGCACTGAAGGCCCGTGGATGACCGGCGGGCCAGGCAGACCGCTGGTTCTTCAGATCCTCTCCTGTGCGTCAGGACGGCAGTGCCGACGGAGGCTTGGGTGCCTCAGGTCCCCGTGGCATTCTTCCGCTCTCAGCCCATGTCGACTCCAACAGGACTGTTACATTACTCCAAACCAGTGGGTGGAGGGAGGGAGAGAGGGAACAAAGAACAAATCAGATTAATTAAAGAGTATTGATGCATGAGATTAGACTGCAGGCTTACGGTGTAAAGGACATGATTACCAGAGAGGGAGAGAGAGATGAGAGAGAGAAAGAGAGAGAGGGGGAAATAACAAGGGGGATGAGGGTTAAGAGAGAAACACCTTGGGTGGAGGGACCATGGTAAGAAGGAGAAGAGAGAGGGATGAGAAAGAGGATAGAGAGGGAGGTTGGTGTTTGAGTGGCTCAGTGACACCTGCTTGGCAGAGGTGGGGGCGGGGCATCCTTTGTGAACCCTGTCACCGTGGTGATGCTGGCACCATGGTGATGCTGTCTGAGGATGATGTGATATTCTTATAAGAGCAGCTGCATTCTCTGCATCTCCTGTGGACACACACACACGTGGACACACACACACACCAAGCACTGTGTGTCTGAACAGTTAAGGCCACAGACACTGATACTCACAGAAGCTATAAATGTGTCAGTCTGTCTGTATTTTGTCTGCAGGAGCACTAGAGGCAGATTAGCCAGATTAGCTTATAATGAATTTCCGCTCTTGAGTGAGAGAGCAGGAGAACAG